>NC_022011.1:90712438-90733144 GCF_000317375.1 Microtus ochrogaster
CTGACCATCATCTTCCCATCGTCTGCTGACCATCATCTTCCCATCATCTGCTGATGACCATCTTCCCATCATCTGCTGACCATCATCTTCCCATCATCTGCTCACCATCTTCTCATCTACTGACCATCTTCCCATCATCTACTGACCATCTTCTCATCTACTGACCATCTTCCCACCTGCTGACCATCTTCCCACCTGCTGACCATCTTCCCATTTTGCTAGAACTTTTATAGAAAAAACTTTCCACTTATTTTTGGGCAGGCTAAATTGACTTTTATTTATGCACAATTTTGCAATATCCTCTCATAGAGGTCTATTATAAGCATCAGTGCATATATTCCACAAAACTCTAAGTCAGGTGGGCTATTGCCTCAAACAAATCTGTGGTAAAATATCTATGTATCATACAAGAGAGCCCAGTTCAAAACAATAAAATATTCTTACTAGGTAGGAAAATTTTCAATTCATTTATACATTCATGTTCTGTGAATTTTCTCATGGTCAACAAACTGACTGGAATGGTTTAAGTTATCCCACCATTTAAAGAGAAAAATGTCTATAATAAATTTTAAACCATGAAGTTAACTTAATTTCACCACTGGCTGTTTTCCTCATAATTCTTCTGGGTTCTTCCTTTGTTACATAGCAACAGCTTTTAATCTCTTTGGGATCTGGACTCAAGGTTACATCCTTGATGTAATTTCCTGATGAATTTCTCACTTTCCCTGTATTTGATCATCCTTATACTCTTAAGTGTTTTTCTAGTCCTGTGTTCCACAAATTGGTCCTGTTTTCATTTTGTTTATAAAGTAACAACTCTAAAGGAAGCTTTCTAATGCCTTTTAGAATAAAATGCCCTCTGCAGAACCAGTGAAATGACTCAGTGGGTGAAGGGGCATGACTTCAAGGCTGATATCCTCAGTTTTATCTTAGGGACACACACAGTAGATGAAAAGAACCCTGAAAAAAAATTAAAAAGAACCCACTTCTGAAATTTGTTTTCTGACTTCCACATGTGTGCTGTAGCACATACATGTGCAAACATACAATAAATAAATAAGTGCAAAGAAGATGTAAAAATAAGATGTATTATGTCACCCCCCAGCTGCTTTGCAGAAATTAAGATCAATTTTCCCATACACTCAAAAATTACACATGAGTTTATTTATAGCTGCTTTGTTTTTTTATAGCCTGGAATTGGAGCCTCATGAAATGTCTCTTGATGGGTAAATGATTAAGCGCTCCATGATGCATCCATAACATGCAATACTACCAAGTCATAGGAAGGAGAGAGAGCTATTTATATGCACAGCTTCAGTGAGCCATGAAAGATGAAATAATGCTTACTGAATAAATTCGCCCATAGGATCTCAACTACTAACATCTGCTAACTGCAGTAATTATAAAGATAAGAAACTTACTGCTGACTCCAGAAGTTACTGATAGAATAGGGAGAGTAGATGGCCTGGCAATCAACCTAGAGTCCAGGGAGGTTTTCATGACTGTGAGATTAAGAATCTTGACTGTGGTGGCAAAATAAAATCATCCATGTAATAAAATAATAAAATTGTATAAATCTACGTATACTGTGAGACAAAAAAATAGTGTGCCTTAAAGTGCTGCAATATTAATGAACAAATGACTTTCATAAATATTAATTTTCAGGTTTCAGAATGGGGGTAGCATAGTTATAAATAATAATGTTACCACAAGCTCCAGATATGGTGCATAGAGGCCCAGGATTTTGGGTTTGTCTGGTTAGGTTTTGTTTTTGGTTTGGCCTGGGTTTTACTTGTTTTTCTCCTATTACCTGTTTGAATGATAATGTTTACAATGTACTAATGTGTATTGGAAACACAAACACACATTAGAAGTCCTCACAATTGTCATGAAAAATCGGGTTCATTTCTCCCCTGCCCATACTGCTACATGGCAGAAGAGTAATGGAGACAGCTCTCCCATGCTCCCTCCCAACATTGGGGATGGCTCAACAGTACCTCAGCCAACAGGGTCTGCACTAGTGTGCTGCCCAGGTTAGGTGCAGGGTCCAGAACCAGCCATTTTCAATACACATTATGTTGGTAAATTGGCATGTGGTGTTTAAGGTTGATGAGAGCAGAATCCGGCAACAAAGAGAGCCTTCTTTGTCTTCAAGACTGCCTGACACAGGGTAAACCTAACTCTGAAACAAAGCGAAAGGAAAAGAACAAACACCTAAGACTATTAAAAGAATCGTGTCCTTGAGAACAGCTAGAAGGCAGACTACTTCCAGCTGAGGTTTCCATATTTATCCCATAGTATGAGAACAGCTGTTAGTGGGGCAAAGAATCCCAAAGGTACTTTGTGGGAAGAAGGTTCTGCATGGTCTGGAATTCTTCCTCAGGAACCCAAGCATGGCTGTTTCAGCTGGACTTTGACAGTTGCTTTCTGACAGACGGTTTTCTCTGGTTCTTGAGTAGCTGAGAAGCGAGCAAGCAGTTTCTCAGTGCTGTGCTTTGTACCATGTCAACTGCATTCTTTGAACAGTGATTCAACATAAACTAGCCTCGTTTAAGTTGCTTCCTTTCAAACTTCGCTAAAAACAAGAAGAGTAACATAGAATACAGGGTTAAAGTATGGAAGCTACCTCTAGGTAGAGAGATGTCCTTGTCTAATAAACCACCTGGCCAAGGGTTGACCCCTCAAGAAGACAGATCTACCTTAGGGAAGAAGAATAATTATATAACCCTTTCAATAGAAAATCTGTTTTCCTTCATAGACTTTACACCCTCTGAGCAATTGCTCCAGGGCCATGGCTTAACTTTCGCTTTTTCATCTTTTCTGTCTTTCATTGATCGAATGGTCAGAACCTAAGTATGCGATTTCTGGTCCTCTGAGCTTCCTTATTCTTTGCCTTAAGTTTTTATCTGTTATCATTTCCATCACCCAGCATTTTGGCAAAACATTTAGCCACCCCAAGTGCTGTCACTTCTGGGTTCTAGGGCACATGTGTCATCAAACAGGCAGGCAACTTACATACCAAACCAGGGCCCTCAAGCCCTACGTGACCTATGTGCAGTGTGGTCACATGATCTCTGCATGACACAGCTATGTTAGCTCCTGTGTGCATGCGCTAGACAGCCTTTCAAAGCTGGATATGCCTGCTCCACACTCTCTTCCTGCACCAACTCTCTTAGGCCTGTGCAAGTATCTTTCTCTGTCAATAAACTCATAAAGTGGCTTCCGTTGTGTCTCATTTGTGCCTGCTAATCTCACTATCTCCAACATTGTCATTGCTGACCTCCATGCCTGCTGAAATCAACCACATGGCTTTTTTGCTTTCTGTGCTCCATCCTCTTTCTATGGGCAGGTGTCAAGATTGGCAGCTTGTTATTGTGGGCTTCTTTTAAGCTCTACTAAAGTTGTCTTTCATTTCGTTTTGACTCTTTCTTTGAATATTTTTTTTTTAACAAGACTGAGGGTCTGAAGAGAGGCCTGTGATTTCTTTGAAGGCTCTAAGGACTTAGGTAGTCGTTGGGATATGAGTGTTTGATTGAATGGTAAATGGGAAGTTTTCAGCTCTTGACAAAGGAGTGTTTTAGTTTATTTCTTCTAGCCCTTTCCTTCATCCCACGTTCAAGTCTTCTCTATAAAAGAAGGTCTTCCATGTGCTGTCGTCTCTACATCCATTGCATCGGTTAATTATATATACAGCTGACTTATTTATTCTCAAATACACACAGGAGAGCAAGCAAGGAGAGGAGTTATTAGCTTAAATTTGATATAAGAAGCCAAGTGACCATTCTTTCCTCTAAGCTAAGACAAAAATTAAAGATGCAAACTGGACCTGGCATTATTTATAAATTATGTCTTTTAGTTGTATAGCCCAAAATACACATCTACTTAATGTTACACACATATACAGGGGGTAGCAATTATCACATATTCATATCAAAATCGCCCTCAAATTGTATGCATACACTTCCTAAATAACAATATTGGATATGTCTCTCCACAAAATGAGATAAACACAGTAGTATAGATAAATTATTTGTCTCAAAATAAAAAAGTTCATCTTATAGGATGACATATTCACACTCACAGGTCGCAATTAAGGGAAAATTTTCAACATAGTATTGCTAAGACAAGGGCTATAAATATTAAAACAAATTTAATCTGAATTACAAGAAGGGTTTTGAGTGGGAAGTAAATGGGATGAAGGTGACAGATTACTAGATTTACAAAGTAGTCAGGTAAGGATTCAAGATTAAGTTGAGACTTAGGAAATTTGGACAAAGATGAAGAAAATGAAGATGTTAGTTAAGTGGACATGAGAGAGGAGTTCGGGAGCTTAACTTTAAAGTTAAAATAAAAGACTGAGTTTTCAGTAAGAAGATTAAAGTGCAACTTTAAACATCGAAGTAATCACTCAGAGCAAGTCAGATAGTCTTCTGATTACACCAGGCAATGTTTCGGAGGGACATTTAAATTGGGCATGACCACATATAGATGGTATTTAAGCTATGAAAGTGGATGGTATTTCCAAAGGAGTGACAGTAGATGGAAATGTGAAAGTTTAAAGAACAGAAAAAGAGGATTCCAAAATTAAAAGTTCCCACAAGTGACAGAAGTAGAAATGGACCGAGAGGGGACAGAAATGACGTAGCCATGGGAAGAGTACACAAGACACTTCAGGCCAAGCTTCAGCAACAGCTACAATGCATTTTCACAAAGAATCTTGCAAACCCTTCTGTATGACATCTGTTGGGTGGTTTTAGGCAGCAGGATTGGCCTCGTCTACTTGGGAACAGAGGCAAGATTTTTTCATATTAAAGTTGAGCCTTGGTTTCTGACAAAATTTTTAACACATACAACCGCCATAACTAAACAATCCAGCCAGGGTTTAGACCAGATCCCTGTTACTTGCAGACTCAAATTTTTAAGCAAGTTTAAGCTAACTTAAAATAAAGATTTCACAGGAGCTGTCACCAACTCAATGATTTTGTTTTCTTCGACTTGTGTTAGAAATTTGTTTTGTATTTGGATTAGATTTTCACCAATAGTAGCAACATTTAAAATGGAGAAAAATGCATTTAGTGAATAGAAAAATAATTTATGCACAGTTCTCAACAAGGCAGGTTTTGAGAGAAGCTTGGATCAGTGGGCTTTGCTTATTATCTGAGAACTCTAGAGCATGTTAAAAGGATTTTGAGTGAAATTGTGGAAACATGCATTCATCACAACATCTCATGAAACTTTCCCTTCCTATGATATTTTTGCTTTAAATTCAAACACAGTAGAGAATGGGGGGTGTATTTTGTATTAAATACCTATGAGTGAGACAGGGGAATTTGGAGTTACAGGCAGCATGGACTACACAAGGAGACACTGTCTCCAAAACAAACAACCAAGCAAACAAAGCCTCCAAACTCTAGAAAAGCTGACAGACAAAATTAATGAATACAGATCTGTTCAGTTGCTATTGGAGAATGAATCAAACAGATGTGCTCCTCAGATTCTGGCATGCACCTGCCTCCAGGAAAACCACGAGGCATAGGGTCTTACACGGAGCAGATTGAATGCTATGCATGATGCCACTAACACAGGACTGTGCTATAACACAAAACTTAAAATATTTGAGGAGATTAAAACCAGTACTTTTGTCAACATCATCAGACAAAAAACAAATTAAAATTTATTTGAAAAACTACTGGTCTGTGAAGAATCATTTCTTGAAAAAGTTGTTATAGAGAAAGTTAATAGATAAAATATGGCACAGGAGAAACACAAGCATAAGAGCCAGGTGGGGTAAGTGACTAGAGCATCGTGGGTAAGGTACGTCGTTCATTGTAGAAGGTCGTCTGTATTTGCTGTGCTAGTGTGACTGTTCAAGTACAAAGGATTTTGATCTAGTTTGCACAGAGATGGATAGGCTTAGCCTCAGGGCTCTGATTAGCTGTGAAGGTCACCAACTCTTCAAACCACATCAGCTTCGGATGCTCCCTTTGTAAAGGTAATGATGTATTCCTCTGCAACAACTCTCTATTAGCTCAGTGTTGTGGGAAGCTCCTGTAATTGTCATGTTTCCCAAGAAGGAATACAATCCATGACAAAACGAGTTTTAACAAAAAAAAAAAAAAAAAACCTCACAAATTAGGAAGGAAATGAAAATGTGATTCCACAGTAAAGAACATGGGGAGAGAGAAAAGAGGATCTCAAGGTAGAAAGAAGTAGGAGGACTGTTGCAGGAAAAGCATGGCCGTAGTCATGGTACAGTTGACACCACTGATACCAATGTCAGATGATACCACTGTGTTTTAAATATGAACAGAATAGTCTCAAATAGGAATATTTGAGTGATTGTAAGTTAGATGGAGCCACTGGTTAGCAATTTCTAATTCATGGTAAAACTTTTTTAAAAAATAAAGTCTTTATTATTCACTGTTGGTTTAAGAATAGTATAGAACAATTTTAAGTGAGAGACTTAAAACTATGGAAATAGTTTGTTATGACTGTTCAAGAGGGAAGCTATATGTTATGACCCTACAGGTACTGTCATATTGTAGATAACATTTAATGCTGAATTCAAAATATGATGGAATTCTCAAGTCCCATACATTTTGGTTCGAATTCTTCACACTCCCAGTTCTTCAGCCCCTTAGGACACCAAGAGCAGAAAACCAGGCAGAAAGCAAATGAATAACTTAAAGCTAACTATTATGCTACCACAGAATCAATATCACAGAAAGTGGTGGTGTCATATTTATAACGAAGAAATTACCTCAAATGTTTTGAGTTGGTGTTTGTTTTGCACTGTGGCCGCTCCCTCATGGAAAGCATATGCATTCCTTTCTGGCTAGACAGCATCGCCAGGTGAAGAATCAATAGTATGCGAAGCAATTCCGAATGCCTTGGCAGACTCTCAGGGCTTACACAGCATCTCAGCATCTTTTAAAATCAGATCTGTTCCGCTATGGGGTAGGGGAATCTTCTGATTAATATGCACTGGGCACCACATGGTTGCTCATCTGTGTGGGTCAGTTTCAAATCACTGATCAGGGATGAAATTGAGTTGAAGTTTAGCCAAATAGCCAACAACAATGACCTTCAAACCTATCGTGGCTGGCTGATGGGCACCTCTGGAGAATTTAATTTGCTTTAGAGCTTGTATCTCAAATACATGTCTGACTTTTAGAAGAATTTATTTCTTTCATTGATCTTACTTTTCTGATACTTACGCTTTCTTTTTCTGATATTAAGAAGCCCTTAAGCTTTCTAATATCAAATAGATCTAGGTAATATTCTGTGCAAACAGTAACTTTAGTCAATCAACCAAATAATTGGCTCACTAAAGCAATTTCTTTTAAAAGGAATGTATTCTCTCTTTTTTGATCAAGGAAATTAATCTGTATCTTCCTCCCACTGATGAAATCTGACACCATTTAACAGCTGTGTACTATTTTTACCTTAGTACTCATAAAACAAAAGAAACAAACAGAAAAATCAAAGTATGTGAAACTAGGATCAGTGCATAACCTTTAAACATTAATTTAAGCCTGGTTAAACGTGTACATTTTGAAACTATTTTTAGAACTAACATTTTCATATCCATTCATTTGCTTTTCAGTCTTCAATATTTGAGGAGCAGATCTATAACATGTCCTATGGCATAGCGGAGCTGTTGCTTCTTTATATGCCTGTAAAGAACGTTTTTATAAAATTCAAAACAATCTTTCCATGCTGCAGGATTCCACTTTATGTTTTGTGTTAAATGCACTATCTGCACTTGTGGTAGCATGGCTCTCTTGTTTCCTTCCTTAGAAAACTGATCAGAATCACCTATACTCTGCATTTTTCATTCACTTTCCTGTCCTCCACATATTGACAGCTAAAGTTCATAACTAAACCTTTGATGATAAGTTTAGCAACTATGAGAAAACTCAATAGAACCTCTTGAAGCTAAGACTTTCTTCCTTATTGAAAGCTTCTGCACATTTCTTTATCGGATGCTATGATCATACATCTTAGATTAAAGAAACTCCCCCATTTCTAGAATTAGTTACTGTGGTGTATAAAAATGCATTCACAGATAAGGAATGGCATTATGGAACATTGTAATGGGTTTAGGGTCTAAAGTTTTGAGGGCTTGCATTGATGGGATAGTACACTATCAATTTCAAATACATCAGAGTAAGTAGAAATGTATAGCCCTGGGTAGAAAAGCCAGCAGTGAATGAAAACTCACTAAGAGGCCACATCACAAAGGGAAGGATGAATCTTGCTAATTCTTTGAAATAACGTACCTGCAAAAGACTAGAATGTTTAGGCTTCATAAGACATGATGAAGGATGAGGACAAGTCAGGATGTCTTTAATCATATATTCATCAAGAAAGGAGTTTTTGATTATGTTAGATTTATTTATTTATATACCATTTAATTTTAGCATATTTCATTGGTAAACTTTTAAATAAAAACTTTCAAATAAAATAACATCACATACTCAAATTAACCAGACTCAAAATATACACATCTCAAAAAAATGTTATGCAGTTAGCCTAGCAGCGGGAACAGAAGCCATGTATTATTTGTAAAGAAATACACAGGTGTGTGTGTGTGTGTGTGTTTGTGTGTGTGTATGTGTGTGTCTGTGTGTGGATGATGTAGGTATCTGGGTCAAGTTTGTATAAGCTATGACTTTTCATAGGAATCATGGGAGGTCATGCCTTTAGGGTACCGCATACATAAAATTATTTCCAATACATTAGTTTATGATCATGAATGAAAGTCAATATGTCCATGGACTTATTTTTCTTATACCATTCAGGAAAACGAAAGGAATTCATGAAAGAAATACTTGTGATCTCATATTATGTCACATGATAATTGTCTCAAGGACTTGTTTCTATTTCATGGATCTAAACCTACATATTGGTTAAAATAAATTTTTAAGGTTAACTTTTATTTGATGTTTTTGGGAATTTTGCTTGTATGCATGTCATGTCTGAGTACCACTTGCATGCTGATGCCCATGGAAGTCAGAAGAATGTGTCAGAAGCCATGAAACTGGCGTTACAGATGTTTGTGAGTTCCCACATGGGTGCTGGGGATGAAATCTGGCTTACATCATCAGGATGATCTTTTCTAGTTCTATCCATTTGCATTCAAATTTCAGGATGTGATTAGAAGGCGAAGCAGTGCCCCATTGTGTAAATGTACTACATTTTCTTTATCTATTCTTTGGTTGGAGGATATCTTATTTGTTTCCAGTTTCTGGCTATTAGGAATACTGCTATAAATACAGAGGAGCAAGTGTGCTTGTGGTCTGCTGGAACAGTCTCTGTATATGCTCAGAAGTGGTATATCTGGTCTTGAGGTAAACTGACACCCAGTTTTCTGAGAAACTGCCATATTGATTCCCAGATTGGCTGTAGAAGTTTGCCCTCCCACCAGCAATGGAGTAGTGTCCTCCTTGCTCCACACCTTCTCCGGCTTGAGCTGCCAATTATGATTTTGATCCTAGCCATTCTGACAGGTGCAAGATGGAATCTCAGTGTCATTTTTATTTGATTTGCATTTTAGTGATTGTTAAGGATGTTGAATGTCTCCTTAAGTATTTCTTGGCTATTTAAGATTCCTCTGTTGAAAATTCTATGTGTAGACCTGTGCCCTATTTTTAAATTGATTATTACGTTTGTTGAAGTCTAGTGTCTTGAATTTTTTTTTAATGTTTTGGATATCAATCCTGTGAAATGTGGCCTAGTGAAGATCTTTTCCCATTCTCTATGATAATGTTTTGTCTTTTGACAGTTCTCTTTGGCTTAGAGAAGATTTTCAATTTCCTGAAGTCCCATTATGAATAGTTGATTTTAGTGCCTGCACAACTGGTGTTCTGGTCAAGAAGTTGTCTCCTGGGGCTGGAGAGATGGCTCAGCGGTTAAGAGCATTGCCTGCTCTTCCAAAGGTCCTGAGTTCAATTCCCGGCAACCACATGGTGGCTCACAACCATCTGTAATGAGGTCTGGTGCCCTCTTCTGGCCTGTAGGAATACACGCAGACAGAATATTGTATACATAATAAATAAATAAATATTTAAAAAAAAGAAGTTGTCTCCTGTGCCAATGCCATTCCCCACTTCTCTTCCATCAGGTTCAGGGTAACTGGACTTAGGTTGAGGTCTTTGATCTGTTTGGACTCAAGTATTGCACAGGGTGATAGGTGTGGATCTACTTGCTTTCTTCTCCATGCTGACTTCCAGGTAGACCATCACCATTTGTTGAAGATGATTTCTTTTTTCTATTTTACTATTTTAGCGTCTTTTTGTCAAAAAATCAAATGTACATAGGTATATGTCTTTACTTCTGGGTCTTCCATTTGATTACATGGATTCACCTGTTGGTTTTATGCCAATACCATGTGGTTTTTATTACTATAGCTCTGTAATACAGTTTGAAATCAGGAATGATGCCCTCCAGAAGTTCTTTTATTGTATAGGATTGTTTTAGTTATCCTGGGGTTTTTGTTTTTCTTTTATATGAAGTTGAACATTGTTCTTTAAAGGTATGTAAAGAATTGTGTAGGAATTTTGGTGGGGATTGCATTGAGTCTGTAGATTGCTTTTAGTATGCATACCATTTTCACTATGTTAGTCCTATCAATCCATAAGAAAATCTTCCAGTCTTTGAAGAAAGAATTTGGACATGATATCAGAAGATGATGAAATCTCTCATGTGCATGGATCAGTATAATTACCATAGTGAAAATGGCAAGCCTTGCATCTATGTTCATAAGGCAAATTTGTCTATAATTCCCTTTCTTCTCTGAGTCTTTGTGTGGTTTGGGTATCAGAGAGACCGTGGCTTCATAAAATGAATTTGGCAATAGTCCTTCTGTTTCTGTTTTATGAACTAATTTGAGGAGTATTGGTATTAGTACTCCATTGAAAGTCTGATAAAATGCCGAGCTAAAGTCGGCATGGGCTTTTTTTTGAGGGGGGGCTTTTATTGAGAGCTTCTATCTCTATTTAAAATTGTTTATCTGATCTTAATTTAACTTTGATAAGTGGTGTGAGAGCCAAAGTTACATTTTAAGATTTAACTACTATGCCTAAGAGATCGATAAAGCAAAAATGCCTCTGAATTGCAAGCACCTTGCCAAAGGACAGCTAATTCCTGAAATTCTGGAGGCTCTTGTTTATGACAGATAACAAGCCTCATGTTCTCACTCCACTAAACAAGTTTATTTGAAGCAACTATACTAGACATGGTTGATCAAATGTGGGTGGGAGGTTCATGAGCAAGAAATTTATTAGGATGTGTGTTTGTCCCTGATTATACCAGATAAAAAAATACTTTGATCCCCAGCAAGTCATGACTCAGCCTTATTTCGTGGGAACTGGGGTATTGACCTGGCCAGAGCCCACTCACCTCGCCAGTATTTAATTAAAATTTGCCTCAAACCGGGTGGTGGTGGCGCACGCCTTCAATCCCAGCACTCGGAAGGCAGAGGCAGGCAGATCGCTGTTAGTTTAAGGCAAGCATGGTCTACAAGAACTAGTTCCAGGACAGGCTCCAAAGCTACAGAGAAATCCTGTCTCGAAAAACAAAACAAACAAACAAACAAAAAAAATTGCTTCAAATTTGACTTTAAATTGTGGCAGTGGTCTTATTTTCTACAGGTGGGATTAACATTTTCTGGAAACTTACAGCACAATTTAGACTATGCACCCCAATTCTAAAAATGTACCTTTACTCTGGAACTCTGGGGCTAAGGGGCCACTTCGGGAGGCATAAGCTTTGAGTTGGTCCAAGACTTCAAGATTGCCTAAAGTTTGTGGACTATCAGAGTGAACTGCTGTGTTGAGAAAGGGTATAAAGCAACTATGGAGGCCTCCAGGTGAGTTATTGTCTGGTTCTGTTTTGTGGGATTCCCCATCTGCTACATGGATGGGGTTTGACAAGACCCCCAAATTCTCCCATCCAGAGCAAGTAGTGAGAAATCACCCACCTTCCTGGTTCTGGTTCCTTGAAAAGTTTTTTCTGTCTCGTTGGAGAGTTTGTCTGTTCCTCAAGAAAGTTGTATCTGCCTTTTTTTGTTGGAAAATCTTGTCTGGCTATGTTTTCTTGTGTAACCACAAGTGTTGTTTAAACACAGAGCTGAGGCAAAAGTGGGTCAGTTATTTTTGCTGTCTCTCTGCGCCAGGCACCAGTCACCAGAACTGCCATAGCTGTTTTTATGGTCGGAGCTCAGAATTTATCTCTGAGCTCTCTAGTAACAGGACTCTGCGTAGCACAAATTCAGATATTTTTGGATATGAATGACATTGAAGTCGGTTTATACTCTTCTATTTCATTGAAAAGCTGACTGTAGTTGTTGAGTTTTTTTCTTTTTCTTTTTTTCTTTCTATTTTTGGCTCTCCTTTCTCTAGATCAAAGAATATTTAAATGTTTCCTCTATGTACCTCTATCTACTGTGTCAGCTGAACCACCTGACACTGTGACAGGAAGAAGAAAGCAAAGCAGAACAGCCAAATACGTGTGTGTGTGGTGTGTGGTGTGTGTGTGTGTGTGTGTGTGTGTGTGTGTGTGTGTGTGTGGTTTATGTGAATATTCTACACTTCAAGATTTATCAGTTTATTTTTTTGGATGCCATTAAAAACTTTAAAAATCCATGAAAAAATGTTAACTTAAATCTAGTAACACTTGGAGTTGATAGTTAAAATCTATGCATAGGTAATCTTAAAGGAACCATGTGACATGATCCATCATTAGGCAGTCACATGACTGGCAGCCATATTTGCTAAAATTGGAGAAGACAGATGTCATGTAGTTACATGAAGTTACACGAAGTTCATTACCATCTTCGTTAAAGGTGATTACAAGGCACAGGCCTACCAGGGATGTAACAGCAGGTCTCTAAGATATTCAATACATCTATAAGATGTATTGAATTTTTGTATGATAATTCCTGTTCATTCCTGAAAACAAGATTTATGAAAGATAGAGTTTCTAGGATTTCAAAAACAATGCTTGTTTAACAACATATTAAGCTGTATCTCCATGCTTTCCTCATGCAAGAATGCACCTTGCCCTGGTAGTCAAACTTGGCAACATAAGAGTAACCCAGATATGAAGGGGTAATTGGAAACAGCTGAAGATTGCAAATGTGTGGCGGGACTGTGGTTCCCAAAGAAAGCCCCGCTTCAATGGGGAACCTTGGCAGCTTTGGCAATTCTGTGCCATGTGACATCACCAAAAACACCAACCACAATAAAGTCGAGCAGACTGGTATTTAGAAAACAGGCTATGTATATGCTGACAAGGGTGTGGCCAAAACACCTTGAAAAAACCCAAAGGAATATGAATGAATCCCAAATATTGAACTTTTAATATTTGCACTGTTTGAACTTGGCTTTGCCTTTTGCAGATTGTGCTTGTACCTTTTATCTTAATTAAAAAAAAAAGTTACATTTTTTTTTCCAGAAACACACAGTTGATAACTTTTAAGCCTTTTTTCATTTAAATGTTTTATTTTATTTAAGTTTTTAATTTTTTTATTCGTTTTACATACAAACTGTAATTTCCCCCTTCCCTCCCATTTTCTTGCCCCTCCCTATCTCTTCCTACCCCTATTTTTTTAATGCATAAGTCTATAGAACATTTAAGTTCATAAAATGTTTTTATCATTAATATTTTAATATAAAAATAAATAACAGATCAAAAATTAAGTTTGCAATTATGAGCACCAAATACTAACCACCAGAAACTGGGGCATTCCTACTTATGATTTAGGAAGACAATGGCCTAAACAGTATTGTGAAGGGCTTGGAGAAGCTTCTTAAACTATGAGTCTTGACCCTTTTGGCATTGAAAGACCTTTTTACAGGGGCAGTCTATTACCAGCTGCATGTTGGATGCTTGTATTGCCGTTCATAACAGTGGCAGATTGCAGTTGTGGAGTGTCAGTGAGAATGGTTGTATGTTTGGGAGTCACCACAACATGGGGAAGTTGTTGAGGGGCTGCAGAACTGAGAATGATGAGAAGCACTGGCTTAGGGGTTAGCTCTCCTTACCTAAGGTCTACTAAGGCTTGAGAATGGATGTCTAGCCTCCTGTCTTTGCTAACTTTGTTACACTTAAGCTATTTTGATAAACTGAATCATCTAAGAGACTATGCTGCACTATAAAAGGATCAGAAAGCTTCCCACTCTGTGGAATGTGTTTATTCCTCATGAGTTAAATTTTTATTCTGATACTCAAAAGCATTTCTTTTCACAAATTGTCATTTTAAGGCTAAAGTATTGAAAAATTTTTATAGATGATTAAAACATGCAAGTTAAAAGTCACCTAACAGAAGATAAAATTTTTTAATGTGTGTGAAACTATGCTGTGGTCATTATAAGTACTAATATAATTAATTATAGGAAGAAGGCTTTATTTAGCCTCTTATATATGTTTGTAATTTTAAGCCTACATTTGCTTAACTCAGATATGCTTAATAGATAGTGGCCTTCGAACTCATCAGAGAGCTGATGAATATGGCATAAAATGTTTAAAAAAAAAAGCTTACTTTGACAGACTCCCAGCTCCTAACAGTGACCTCAAGGTCTCCAAAAAAGAATGACGGTGAAGCATGATTAATAAAAACTCAGGGACAGATATTGGGGTTCAACCTGAAGACCAGAAGAGCAAAGCAGTTAGCCACTGGCTCTTAACTCAACCTTAGTACAAAAATGGTGAACCTGCCTCCAGGAAACCCCAGAATGAGACTGAGACAGAGAGCTGTGTCCTCCCATCTTAGAGTCCTCTCTAGCTCTAGTTTCTATGGCAAGCAAATGTGACCACTGGGATTAAAGGTGTGTGCCAGCACTGCAGGATCTATAAATCTTGCCTGTGTATGACTGTTTTACTTTTCTGATTTTCAGTAAAGCTTTATTTATTAAAATACAAATGAAAGACCACCATGTTTCCCCCTTTTTGTCTGAAATAAAAAAGAAGACCATACCTAATTTAAACAAAAACTGTATACAATAAGTACCATTACTATATACAATATATACAGGATCTAAATACAAAACGATGTCTAGTCCATTTGCATTTGACAAATTCAGAAAAAAATACTCCACATCTTATCCTATCTTGGTGAGTTCAAAGTTTTGTACCTAGTTTACTTTCTATCATAACATGCTTTCTGCATCAGATAAACAAGGGAAACTATGACTATCTGATCTGCAACTCTGTCAGAGACCCAAGAAGGAGATGAAATTAACTGAGTAAGCAGTAAGTAAGTAACTTACAAAAAATGTGAATAATGACAGAAACAGATGGTTGCCTGTATTCCTTTATTACTTGATTAAAACTACAATCTATAAATAAATAATTGAAATCATGAAAAAGATAATTAAAACATGTGAGTTTGCAGAGAACATAAAATAACCAATAAACTAACAATACCTAATATGTCTCCACTTGTCTCATGTTTTCATTCCTGTCCAATTGCTGACATGGTATCTTGACAAGTCGGTGTGGTTATTTCTCTCTCTTGCCCCGGATGTCTAAACCTCTCACTTGCTTAGCTGTTTATCCCTGAAACAGATAAAAGCAATTATTCTATCTGTCATGCTTTTCTTGTTCACTTGCCACGATAATATTCTAACTTATTGAACGAAATAATGCATTATAGTTACAAAATAGAACATACTTTGTTTCTTGAGAACTACTACCCTTGCTCACTCCTATTTTCAACCCAATGAGAAATGTGAAGAAAAAAAAAGTGTGCAAAAATACACATTTCCCTTGGGTTTTCCACTCATAGTCTTTGCTTTAAGACAATATCTTAAATGAGCCTATCTTCTGGCTTTTAAGAATAGCAATAAACATTAATGTAAGAGGTGGATGCAAACATAATTTGATACTCAAAATAGCATAAGGGTTTGTTGAGATTATTATCAAATTATCGTCATACTAAAGTGCTAAGATTGCTTTTTTATTAAAAGTTGTTTGTAAATTCAAACTTTTTAATTTTTCAGTGAAAAAGAAAATTTGACTTACATATTCTCAAGATCTCTGTCATGCACTAAGCACTGGCCAAGTTCCAGGGAATCCGGGTGAAGAGAGAGCAGAGGAATTGTACGTGTAAGGGGTGTCTAGATCATGACAGGGGAACTCAGAGAGACAGTTGACCTGAGCTTGTAGGAGCTCATGGACTTTGGACCAACAGCTAGGGAGTCCGCACAGGACCAACGTAGGCCCTCTGCATGTGGGTGAGAGTTGTGTAACTTGTTCTTTTGTTGGGCCCCTAGAGTGGGACCAAGGCCTGTCCCTGGTGCCTGAGCTGGCTGTTTGGAACCCATTTCCCATGCTGGGATGCCTTGTCCAGCCTTAGTGCAAGGGGAAGGAGCTTGTCTCAACTTGATATGCTCTGCTTTGTTGACTCCGTGGAAGGCTCCTTCTGAATGCAGACCGAGGAGGGAGGAAAGGAGAGGGAATGAGAGGGGGAGAAGAGGAAATGGTATGTAAAATAAACAAAAACACAAGTAAAGACACTAATGTATAGTAGAGACTGAAATACCCATACTATACTGAAGGAGTAATAGCGGATGTCATAGATCTCTGAAAACTGTTTCAATTAACATGGTGACAATTTTTTTTTTCTACTCTGTTTGGCACAGAGTCTCAAAAACACTGATTGGACTGGAATGCTGTGGACCAGTATAGAATTCCCAGTGCTCCACCTACCTCTGTGTCCTGAGTGCTGAGATTGGAGGGGAGGGCAGTTTGGAGGAATGGAGGGAAGGGAACTGTGTATGACAGAAGAATCTATATTTAATTTGAAAAAAAAAACCAAAAATAATAAAAATAAACAACAACAACAAAACCCATTTAAAGAGTGGGAAAACTTGTCTAAGAGTTCTTTCTTGATCATTTTTGTTTTGTTCATTGTTTTCGCTTGCTTGGCTTTGAATATTTGGTTGTTTACTTATTAATTGAAGTCCTTGTAGCCAGCCAAGGAGAATAAATTACAGGACACATAATCACCTAGAGCCACACTTTTCAACAGCACATATTACCATCTTTCTGTGTATCGTCTCTTGTACATGAATCGTTTTTCAACTCAACTCAATATTACTTTCTCAGGCCATTCTGTTAGATCTGGTGAAATCTCTGGTTTTCTGAAACAAATTCTGTGATATTTCATTTAGCAATCTAACCTTTATAATTTTTTCCATTCCCTACTTCACTAGAAAAGATAAAAATATTCATTGAAGTCTGTCAATTTGATGTTATTTTCATAGTTTTGCTAAAATGATGTTGCATACTAACGATGGAAAACATGTGAGAAAAAAGCAATTGATTTTTTCTTAAATATATTTATCTTTATTATTAAAGAGAGATTAGATCATATTTGTTTTATTTATTCTTCTTGCAGTTGGATAGATATAAACCATAAAGTCCTTGGTTAGAATTACCTTTATATCTCCAATTTTCACCAAGCGCAGTGAGTTCCAAACAAATGGATATGGCAAGCTCTTATATTTTTACACAAATAAAACATTCTTTCTAAAGGCAAGCCATTTCTAAGCTCATCAGCTCTTTAATTGAATGATTTTGAGAACATCTAAAAAGAAGTGGGGTCATAAAAGAAATATGTGCAGCAAGATTGTCTCAACACATATGTTTTGGAGTGCAATAAAATAAGAAGAGAGGGGACAGTCAAGAGTATCAAACACGTGTGAAGGCATTGTGTTGGCGGTGCATGAGGATGGTGGAGCTACAATCCTAGACTCTTGCTCCAATAGACAACTGTAAGAGGGAAGAGCTTCATGGGACTGGGAAGGTGCTGGTACTGGCCTTATTCAGCAGATATCTACATGATTTAAAAAGGCAGATTGTTAAATTCTAATTGAGAAAATATAAAAAAGACTCCCTGTTTAAAATATCAATATAATAACATGTCATACTGCATGGTAAATATGGGCTGATGAGAAAGGACTAGGCACAGGTAGTGAACAGTTGATTCGTTAAAGAGGATGTGAAATGAATTATTTTTCTAGTCCTCATTCTGTCATGGATCTTTGACTGTTTTGTAGCGGATAAGTGCAAAAACTCGATTAAATAGTGAGAGCATAAAATACAATGTGAAACTGTACAGCTTCAGAATACCTATTTAAAATATATGGGATTTCACATAGATCTGCTAACTTTCAGCCTGGTTACATTCAATGTATTATAGGATTAATTTGAAAATACTTTATAATAAAGCTGTAATAAAAAACAACAACACTACAGTTTAAAATTATTTGTTTCAAAACTTTTTCTACTGTACTCTGAGACACAAGCAATGTAAAATACTCATGTATCACTTATAAGCACACATGTCTATTATTAGTGTATGGCCCTAAGTCTTTCAGAGTAGATGGCTAAACATGTAGTGATTATTTATTATATTGGCACGTACTGAAACAACTCTTTTCATTCAGATGCCATCTAATATGGATATCAAAATTGGAATCTTTCATTTTATAATCTAAACCACTGAGATGAAAAATAATTAAAACTAGCTATTCAAACTCAAAATCCATGGCAAATGATAACTCAGAAAATTAATTCTACTATCTTAGTTCTGTATCTACTCTTGAGATAAAAATATCATGACCAAAGCAACCTGGGAAATAATGGGTTTATTGTTATGTGACCTAATCACAGTTCATCAGGAGGGAAGACCAAGACAAGAACTCAAGACAGGAATCAGGAGGCAGGACCTGTAGCAGATGCTATTGAAGAAGGCTGCTTACTAGCTTGCTATCTATGACTTATGCAACTGGCTTTTTTTGTACAGCCAAGGAC
This sequence comes from Microtus ochrogaster, assembly GCF_000317375.1. Taxonomy (NCBI): domain Eukaryota; kingdom Metazoa; phylum Chordata; class Mammalia; order Rodentia; family Cricetidae; genus Microtus; species Microtus ochrogaster. The sequence goes on from NC_022011.1 coordinate 90,731,261, forward strand.
CATGTGTTCAGGGTGGCACCACCCAAAGTGGGCGGCATCTTCCTACATCAATCATAAATCAAAAAAAAAAAAATACTCTACAGACTTACCTACAGAGGCATCTTATTGAGTCATTTTCTTTACCAATATTTCTTATTATTAGAAGACTTCAGCTTATTCTGACAAAATAACAACAAACCTAACAGGAACAGCTACAAATACCTATAATTAGATTTTTTATGTTTATTTATTGTGATATATTTGTTTATTCCTGGATACCACTATGCAATGCATATATGTGTGTGTGTGTGTGTGTGTGTGTGTGTGTGTGTGTATATATATATATCATATTTTATGTATTGTAGATTTTTTGTGTTGTAACACACTCTGGAATTCATTTGTGACATTATGCGATTTATAAAGCATGAATTGTGAAAACATTATAAGGAAGATGGTGTTTCATTTTCACGCTAGCATCATAAATAGCCATAATATCAACTTATCACTCTCCTCTATGGGCATTTAACATTCTGTTCACATAGTAATATTTAATAAATATGAATAACTTAAACTTAGTATTTCTTTATAGACTTAATCCACATGTAACATATATGAAGTTAATCATTCATCATATTTTAATACACCTTGAAGAAAAAGAACTAAAATAAATATTCATAAGATTGGCCATGTAATATCAAAGTGTATATGAAATTTGAATGGTAATGCAGAGAATAGAATAATCTTAGCACCTAAATAAATACTAGAGTGCAAAAAATTGAAAATATTCTTTTGTTTTGTTTTGTTTTTCAAGACAGGGTTTCTCTGTAGCTTTGGGACCAAAACTACTATTCTTATACAGCTTAGTTTAATAACAGAATGAGTGTTATCTATACCTTGGTTATATGTATATTAAATAAATATAAAATGTGTATATGGCTTAATTTTAAGGCTTATATGTGTGTCTTACTTGAACTTGGATCTGCTGGTCTCAGTGATTTTGATTGCATCTTTTATGAGATTGTTTTGATATAGTTCTAAAGACAACGCACAGGTCATTTTCATGAAAGACACAAAGAATTGACAATGGGATGCCTTTCCCTGTTGCCTCAGCATTAATTGTATTGGACATAAGTGCATTTCTTTTACATTCCTAATAATTAAGAAGAAAATGTTCCAAAAGTATATTCTTTGTGGATAGAGTGCCGGTACAAAACAACAATGTCCTTAGGCTGGAGTTTCATTTATTACCATTCTGATCATAAGTAAAATATAGTTATTATTGCACAATGTTAGTAACTAACCAACAAATAAGAAAAAGTTTTCATCTGTTACTGAAGTAATTTTGACGTTTCTGTGTTATGATCATACAAGACTATTAAAGTTATCAACAATTAAATTAATCTGAATGCTATATTCAACATTTGCATCAACTTGGTCCAATTTTGGGTGTAATTTATCAACTGTTCTATTTCTATTTTTATTCCAGACTTTTAGAAATTTCCACTATGTGGAGAAATAAAAAGCATAAACTTTAAAATGTTACTTTGTCTGTATGTTCACATTGTTGGTAGATAGAAAATAGAGGCTATAATGAGTTCTTTTCTGAACACCAGAACCAAATATCTGATGAAACAATTTACTGGAAGGTTTTCCTTTGGTTCATACAAAGCAGGTTTCTAGTACACCCAGGAGGGGAAGGGCGATAGTAGTGTCATGAGGTAAGGTGGCAGGTAGGAAACAGGTAGATAAAAGCTGGTGTTTTGACTTCCTTGCTCATCTTCTCCCTCCTTCTGTTCCTCATTGGTACTTTGGGAGCTCAGTCCAGTGTTCCAGTGTGGGTCTCTGTCTCTATCTCCATCCATTGCCAGATGAAGGTTCTGTGGTGATATGCAAGATATTCGTCAG
>NC_022011.1:90733625-90737170 GCF_000317375.1 Microtus ochrogaster
AAAAATCTAAAAAAAAAAGAATATAAAATTTGAAATGCAAACTCCTGAAAAAAAAAATAAAAATTAAAAATGAAAAGCCGCTGCACAGAAAAAAAAAAGCTGGTGTTTTATCCATGTTTCCCATTTATTCACTCTGAATAAATGCAGCCCACATCCAGGGTGGGCTTTCTTACATCAGGTAAGACTAACTTGAAATGCCCTCACCGGCATGCCCCAAAATTTAATTTCTATGTGATTCTAAATTCAGCCAACAATGTTGGAGGTTAACCAACATATGAAGTATCTTGACTAATTAGCATGATGATCATCTTTAAGTAGAGATATTTTATTGCCAGGTAGTTTTGTCAATCATTAATAATAATTATTGTTCATGGCAATAAACATGCCTTTAAAACCAGCACTTAAGAGGTAGAGGAAAATGGATCACTGTGAGTTCAAGGCCAGCTTTGTCAAAAGTGAGTTCCAGGACAGCCAGGATTGTTTCACAGAGAAACCCTGTCAAGAAGAAGAAGAAGGAGGAGGAGGAGGAGGAGGAGGAGGAGGAGGAGGAGGAGGAGGAGGAGGAGGAGAAGAAGAAGAAGAAGAAGAAGAAGAAGAAGAAGAAGAAGAAGAAGAAGAAGATTTAATGATTGATTCTATACAGTCTGACGACATAAAACATAAAATACATTGTTTGCTATGCATACTTGCTTTTGTAATTGCTTTATCTAGTGCATCAAAAACAGCTGAAAAGTCACCACTGTTGTGTATCGTCAGCCTTTCCTCAATGGCCATGACTTATGCATGGTTGTTTTTGTTTTCCTTACTCCATTCAGAATAGAAATATCATGAATATTACTTTTTAAAACTATAATACTCTCAAAGTCTTAATAAGGCAATATTTGATATGCTTAAATATGTATTGAATAACCAAAAAGGGAAAGTAAACCAGAGATTTTAAATCCATAAACTTGTTTTCTTTGGTGCATCTTGCGGAGAACTTGTTCAATATCTCTTAGTAGATTTTTATTAGCTATGAATCTGCCTTTTTGTGATTTATATAGTTTCTTGATCTTTGAGAAATGAAAAATTCTGATCAATCTAAGTGATATAAAGCTTACTTCAAATCTTTCCAAGAATGGTGCTCAGTTTTCCATGGTTATGATTGGAAAACTGACAGAAAGTGTACAGCCATTGACTGTGCCATCAAAATGTCACTAATGAAGTTGACATACGCTTAAGATTCAGGTTAATTTTTAATATAATTTGAAATATGAAGATAATATATGGAACACTATTTTCTCCACTATAAATCCTATCGAAACACTGTCTGTCTTAATAAGAGTATCATCAATCTTATTCAAAATGACTGTAATAAAAATGCCCAGAAGGATATAGTTCAGGTTTTGTGCATACAGTAGGTACCATCTGTGTATAATCTTGGTTACTCAAGGTAATGGAATTGGAGGAAATTTTTAAAGCCAGGAATAGCCTGTGGCACATGGAGATAATAGCTATATATTTTCTAATCTTTACAAAACACACTGGGACACCCGCTTTATCCTTAACAGCAAATAAATAAATAAATAAATAAATAAATAAATGGGCTCACACTGTTGTACATCTTCCCATTTCTGTCAATTTACAAATTAATTCCTTTGATCTTTGACTCATGTGCAAGGAATTGATTAGAAAAATTGATATGCATCTGTGTTAGTCAGAATTCCTTGGCATGTGTCACAAAATGAACAAAATTAACATATTTTGTCACAAATACTGAGACCCTAAGAGGAACAAAGGTCGTGGTGAATGGGAGATACATAATTGTAACAGAAGTCATTCAAATACTGACAAAGTGCTGAAGGCACCTCCAAAGATTTGTGATGGAAGAGGCGTTAACTAGTTGAACCTCCAATCCCCTCAAACATGGCTTCGTTATAAAGCACATTTCAGCCACAGAAGGAGCATTGGCTCTTCAAGGTGACAGTACATCTACCTCCAGCCAGAAATTGCAACCAAAATTGTTGGTTGTCATAAGAGAACCTTGAGTCCATTGGCACTCCTGGCACTAGCAAGTCATTTTCTGTGAGAAAGAGGAAATGCCTCCCTTAATGTACTTGTATGCACATGAGTGGCATGCATTGAAGTCCCTGAGCCAGGAGGAGTGCAAAGCACTTAAGCACTTCAGGGTTGGCTTCCACTCACTCGATTTTGGTGCTCAGAAACAGGATTCAAACTCATGCAGAAGACAAAGTCACTGATTCCTTTAATGATGGTTCTAACCTGACCTGCTTGGATTTCCCCCTATCTGTTTTACTTGTGCTGGGTTTGTTTATAAAGTATGTATTTTGTTCAACCATGTATTAATAATGAAAAAGAATTAATAGATAGAAGTAGTATACAACAGTGATTACCAGCATCAAGAAGAGGAAGAAAATAAGGAGGGATAAGGCCAAAGGAGGAAATTAGAGGAATTCAGGGTGAATCTCGAAGTATACTGAATTCCACAGAGACTTCCACGGAAACCACAGTGAGCTACATTGTATTTCATACTGAATATTGGCCATGTGTATGATTTTTGTCACAAAAATCAATTTGAAACTTTGTAAATAACTTATTTGACTAAATTAATCTTTTTACATTATATATGATTCATGATATAAATATATATAATTATTGCTTTGTATACCTTCGATATGCATAATAAAAATTAAAGAAATACAGAAAGAAAATATTTTAATTAAGTTATTATCCTCTAGATATTTCAACTAATTAATTCTCATTTCAGAGAGTTGAATGATTAGTTCCTGAACTAATTAACTCATTATTCTTTTGAACTTGAGCAAGGTGAAATTAGAAAAGAAGAATGAAGTAGAACTTCTAGTGTAAATTTCCTAATTCCTTCCAGTGCTCGAAATTTCCTGGCAGGAATTTATTTTCTTTATCTATTAATAGCACAGACTGGTTTCAGGCAAGTGATCACCAGTGGACTGGAGTAAAAGAAGTCACCTATAGACTTAGTCTTTTGGGAATGTTAGCAGTAAGACTGAATTATTTGGATTAAAAAAAACAGTGCTCATAATTCTTTTGAAATGATACTAAGGTTTCAAGGTGTTAGTGGGATCAGAAAGATCAGAGGAAGTCAGCTGGCCTTCAAAGGTTTACTGTGGCTTTCACTTTTAAAAAGCAGCAGTGTCTGCAACGCTTCGTTTGATGCAGTTTGCCATACCTCCCTGCTTGATGCAGTTTGCCATACCTCCCTGCTCGCATTTCAAATCCATGAATATCGATTACACATCCAAATTTAAAAAATAGATTATGATGAGAAGCAGGGATAGTCTGAGCAGGAAAAATATCAAAAACATCCCCAAACTGGGATCTGAACAAGCATATAAACCACGGATCTCTCACATGAAAGCAGTTCGCTGCATAAGACAACAGAAGCCCAACATACTAAAAATTACAAGTAGTCTGAGCACCATATTTTTATAATAACATATTGTTCTGTATCACAGTGTTTCAGTCTCTCTGTCTCTCTCTCTTTTCTAGATAGGGTCTCTCTCTCT
>NC_022011.1:90737270-90739515 GCF_000317375.1 Microtus ochrogaster
ACTCACAGAGATCCGCCTGCCTCTGCCTCCCGAGTGCTGGGATTAAAGGCGTGCGCCACCGCCGCCCGGCTTAGATAGGATCTCTTTAGGCAGCCATAGTTAACCTACCGTGATTGTCTGCCACAGCTATCTGAGTGCAGGTGTATATCATGATGGACAGTCAGATTTGACTGTGAAGTGTGTCTCAGACTGAAGCGTTTGAGCACTGGTATCCATGTAATGGTGTCTAATGGAGAGGGAACCTTGTTAGATGAAGCAGGTCAGTGGGTGTCTTGGGGGTTAGACAGTCTAGCCACAGGTCCTGTGCGCTTTCCACCTCCTGATTGACAGAGCAATTCCCTAGCAACCTCTGACACCTGGGCCATGCCCTCCCTGCCATAATGATGAATGTGTTGCCTAGAACTCAAAAGTCCAAAGACGTTTATAAAACTAAGTTACTGGGACTGGAGAGATGGCTTGGCAGTTAATGAGCACTGAATGCTCTTCTAGAGGATTTGGGTTCAATTCCCAGCACCCACATGGCAGCTCATAAGTGTGTGTAAATCCGGTCCTTGGGCGATCTGATACCTTCACACCATTGCACATAAAACTAAGTTTCTTCTTGTCTGATATCTTGTGAGAATATAATATAGACAAAGATAATGGAATAAGTTAAAAAAATCAAGAGGCCTGCAATGCCAGGCTGAACTTTGATCAAAGTTTATCCTACTATTGTCAAAATGTGGTCTCTTCACAAGAGGAAGTAGCACAAAATAGAAATTGTTCACGATGTATGCTATAGAGACCTGACTGAATCAGAAACTGAGGCAAATATCTAACAATGATGAACTCTTTAAACCCTTGAGTGACTCTAATTAATTAACTTGCAGTGTCAGAAATCAAAGCTAAGTCTTTTGTGTACCAGGCAAGAATCCATTATGGAGGTACGTATCTCGATACACATGATTTTAAGATGTGTTCAAGTTCGAGAGACGCTCTTATGAAGGAGAGCAGTTTCTGTCAAGAGGATATATGCAGGGAAGAAAAAAAACAGCACCCAGGCTGTTTATGGGTGCTGCACAGTTCAGTTTGATTATAAGGTAGCCTGTGGGAGCAGCTTCCAGAGATGAGGATGGTGAACGGGAGCAGCCTGACTTTGAAGGACAATGTAAGTCAGACTAGGAAAGCAGGATGGCAGGATGAAAAGAGATAAGGTTGAAACCTGACAAGCTCCATTTAAAAACTCATGATTCAAGATGTCTTCCACTAACACAACCTGTACAAGTTGAGATAATAGCAGATGCTGGTGATTAATTAGCACATATGGTAATATTTGAAGTTGGTTCTCAAAAGGTATGTGTGTGAGTGAGTGTATGTGTGTGGGGGAGAGAACTACTATTATATTGTTATATCATTCGCCATAAGATTCTCAACAAAGGTTTTTATCAAGACCTCGACTTGGACCTCCAGAAATGTGAGCTAAATACAATATTTTCTTGATAAACTATTTAGCCTCCAGAATCTTAGAACAACACAAAGTAGACAAAATGTAAATGCTAATTGTGTGGCAAGGACTGTGTGTGTGTGTGTGTGTGTGTGTGTGTGTGTGTGTGTGTGTGTGTGTGTAACGACAAAGCAATCCTGAACCGAAGGTCAAGGAGTTTGCTGAGAGATTGTGTCTTATTAGAAGCTACATTCTAAAAATCTCACCAACATGGCACCCTAAACATTAGCTGAGCAAGGACTAAGCAAGAACAGTAATAGCCGTGCCAGAGTGGATATGTAAGCCTACAAGGATTCAACCCCATACAAAGTAATATACAGGCAATTAAGGAAACTTGAGAGAAGGAGAAAGCTCTCCCTTGGGAAAAGCACACCTTTTGTTTTCCATACAAATGGGCAGCCCTGAAAACAAAACATACACACAGGTAGCATTGTAGAGACTGAGTGGTTTATACTCAGAAATACATATACATGTAAATATATGATACAACAGCACTTAATAGGAAAAATAGGGCACAAATTTGAAAAAGAGCAGAATGGTATGCAGGAAGAAAAGGAAAGGAGAAATGACACAATTATATTATACTCTTTTTTTTAATGCATAAGTGCTTACTTTATTTTTTTTATTGAAAAAAAATTTCCGCCCCTCCCAGACTCCCATTTCCCTCCCCCTCCTCCCACTCCTCTCCCCCTCCCCCCACTCCTCTCCCCCTCCCTCTCCAGTCCAAAGAAAGCTGTAATTGGTTTTGGGGTCTCACAGAAG
>NC_022011.1:90739615-90754217 GCF_000317375.1 Microtus ochrogaster
TCCAGGTCTAGGAAGGTGAGCATCCAAACTGCCTAGGCTCCCACAAAGCCAGAACATGAAGTAGGATCAAAACCCTGTGCCATTGTCCTTGGCTTCTCATCAGCCTTCATTGTTTGCCATGTTCAGAGAGTCCGTTTTTATCCCATGCTTTTTCAGTCCCAGTCCAGCTGGCCTTGGTGAGCTCCCAATGATCAGCCCCACTGTCTCAGTGGGTGGGTGCACCCCTCGTGGTCCTGACTTCCTTGTTCATGTTCTCCCTCCTTCTGCTCCTCATTTGGACCTTGGGAGCTCAGTCCAGTGCTCCAGTGTGGGTCTCTGTCTCTATCTCCATCCATCACCAGAGGAAGGTTCTATGGTGATATGCAAGATATTCATCAGTATGGCTATAGGGTAGGGCTATTTCAGGTTCCCTATCCTCAGCTGCCCAAGGAACTAACTGGGGACATCGCCCTGGGCACCTGGGAGCCCCTCTAGGTTCAAGTGTCTTGCCAACTTAAAAATAAAAGAAGAAAACAGAAACTAAATTGTAGATAATAGTGTAATATGTGGTACACAAGGAAAAGCAGCTAAGACACAAGTGCTCCCATCATAGACATGGGTCTTATTTTAAATTTTAAAATTTATCTACCAAATAGTAAATATAAATGAATCTAGTTGGCCTAAGAAGAAATTTTTAATGAAAATGACTTAAAATAATCATTAACTAAATACTTTTTCTCTTTTGTTATTATTTCCCTTATTTTAAAGAATTAAACATGTTCTCTGACATCACTTGAGTAAGATACAAGAACAAGGAAGATACAAGTAATTCCAGTAACAGATCAAAGTGTTTGATCATGACAGGAAAGTAAATAGTGCAACAAATAGCACACAAACTGAATAATGTCTGTCTTTACGAGTACGTATAATGGAACGGTGCATATAGGCTTAAATCATCCACAATAATTTTCATTAATATGAATAGAAATGTCCAAGTTTTATGTCAAATCATGCATAGTATACAACTGGAAAGAGAAATGAAGCCCCATCACTTTCATTAATTCATCGTGTTAAAAATCTCCTTAATATTTAAAAATCAATTACAAAAAAGAGATACTTCTAGGCAAGGTTTTTAATTTTACGATCTTAGAATGACATTTTCTCAGGGTTACTTTAACAAAAAGAGTTCAGGTTGAACCTTTTAGTTTGTTTCTCAGCACAAACGTTCTGCCTGGCTCTCTTAGGAGAAATCTCATTAAGAAAATGTAATTGCCCCTAATTCTATCACTATAGATAGCTCTGAATGACATAAAACTAATGCTGTCCCAGAACACGTCTGGGACACAAACCAATCAAGTTCCGTAGCCGTTGAGGCACGTTTAATTGACAATATTCAACTAAAGATGGAATGAATGATCTATGACATTTTCAGTGTGCTAACCAGACATCTTGCAAGCAAAATAAGTCATTCAGCTGGTTCTTTGAAATGTGGAAAGTCTTTCAGGTATTGCATGCACACAGAACTCCTATGCCACTGATAAAGTAGGCTTTGTGGAACACTTTTCTTTTTCTCACTTTGAGTGCATGGACTTATATTTAACAGTTAATCAAATATATTTTATGGAGAAATTTCTTACACAATTATATCTTGTCAATCACAGAATGTTCACGGGAAGATGTCAAATTACACAATGCTGTATACGGGATGCAGTGGGTTGTCGAAAGTACTGTATGACAAACGTAGTGAGAGTGTGTGTCTAATTTCCCTCTCTGAGCTGGAATTTAGCTTGAGTTAGATTCTCATGGGTATTTTCAGACACCGTTCCAACTGTAGTGCTTGGGGTCATGGTGTAAACCTTCAGTTTCCCCGCTTCTGCCACCATGCCTGCTCCTCCTATACTGTCTTGCTGTCTCAAAGGCCGTGGATTCTAATCCTCTGGACTGCAAACCTAAATAAATAAATAAATTCTTTGCTGTAGGAATTTCTACCATCAGTAACCTTTAAGTTACCCACCCACTTGAGCGTGGCCTCTTATACTTTATATGCTGATCTAAAACGTGCGTCCGGACTCTTTCCCGGCTGCTGGATTTAGTTGCTCTTCCCCGTTTGAGCAGAGGATTGTGATCTGTGAGTCCACCCCTAAATAAATAACCTTTTATTATACTCAATTCTGAGCTAGTGTGGGGTTTCTTTTTTAGCATCCTTCTTCATCTGGCACCCACGTGGATCCAGACTCCACACCTACCAGGTGGACCAGTTTAAAGGCCAAGGTTCACAGCCCAGAAAGTCTCCCACCCCAACCCGCTTGACTTGTTTTTACCTAAGTGGTTTTTTTGGAGAACGCCTGCCACAACGAAGCTAACTGCCTGCCTGTGCCAACTTGGAAATTTCTCAAGTGCGCATATGCCCGCTGCCCCCACTGCCGTGTTCCCCGCCATGGTTTCCATCTACCTTCTTTCAATCCTTTGGGCATTTAGAACTTGATGCTGTGTCCGAGTAGATTACAGGGTAGGAAGCTGAAACCCTGGGTAAGTCATCTCTGACAGCTACTGGCGATGTTAAATCCTGTCCCTGTACCTTCATTCTCTGTTCATCAGCTCCAATATTTTCCTCAATCGTTTCAAATCTTTTTATTGCTGTCTTTTGTAAAGCCTGAATCTCCTGGCCTGTATATATTTCTAGTGATTTCACTGAGGCACCTAGTCTCTGTTCCTCACTCTGCACTTGTGATTCCAACGTCTGATGTTTTTCCTTTAAAGATAACATGTCATCCTTGGACATTATTTGGAGAGCATGTAGACCGCCTTCCTGGAGAGATGCTCTGTCTGCTAACCTATCATTTCTTTTTAACAGACTTTGATTGATTGACAGAATGAATCCTTGCAGATAATTTCTCAGTACCCTTTGCATGGATTCAATTTTGTCTGTTAAATTAATGTTACCCTTTTCAATAGGATTATTTTTTTTAGGTAACTTTTGATTTTCAATGGTATTAATCCCGTCAGCTACCTGTTTATTATTAGTCTGTAAAGACTGTATCATTTCTATAAGTGCCTAATTCTTGGCTCTGTTATCAAACCATTTTCTTAAGGATATAATATGAAGAAAAAAAACTGAGTTCCAATAGCCAATAAATGGATGTATCACAATAACCATATAAGTCTTGGAGAATATAATCTATAGTATTACCACAACATTATTAAAATTTTGCATGCTAATGTTGTTTGCCATTATATAACTTTCGGGTTTTTTTTTTTTTGATGTATGAATTAAGCCGTGTTGTGAGATCCTAAATTGTTTTAGGTGTAATAATATTTATTGTTCAGCAGGTGTCACAATTGTAGAGTAATGACAAGCAGCACAACCCGTGGCTACAGGAATAGTCCTGTGCAGCTTCGGCCTTCTGTTTCGGTGCTAATCAAATCTCCTCTTACACGGAGCAAGGAGTCCATAACTTACAAACAGCGAGCACAAACCTAAAGCTGTGCAAGTCGCTGCACTGTAGGGAACACATAGTGGAAGGGGGGAAATGTTGGCGAACTAGGAAAATTTCTAAGTCGCCATGATCACTTAGCTCTGCTGTGGCAGCTTTTTGTTTTTGTTTTTTGTTTGTTTTGGTGAAAAAAAAAACCAAGAAAAACCAACACTTAGTAGGTAAAAGCAGGCCAGGCGGAAAAAGTGGGAGACCTTCTGAGCCGTGTACCATTTGGGCCTTTTGGACTAGTCCATCTGGTAGATGTGGATTTGGGCACCATATGAAGAAAAAGAAATCCCACACTAGCTCAGAATTGAGTATAATAAAGGGTTATTTATTTAGGGGCAGACTCACAGAACACTGTCCTCTGCTCTAACGGGAATCCAGCATCCAGAAGAGAGCAAGAGCACATGCTTTACGTTGGTGTTTATTGTATAAAAGGCCGCACCCTAGTGGGTGGGTAACTTAAAGGCTACTGCCTGAAGGATTTCCTATGGCATAGTAATAAATGCATTATAAAAAATATTAACATGTTGCTAAATGATCAATGATTTTTCCTCATGAAACTAGCAAAATCAAAACCAGGCCGAAATGGGATTACAGATGCATTATCTCAACTAATTCTTGTATGAAGATATCTAGAAACCATGTGAGGGAAATGGACCTACAAGTTTGTTCTGGATATCCCAACATTCAGCTTTGTGGGAAGGTAAAACCAGATGAAGCCCCCCCCCCAAAAAAAAAGAAAGAAAAAAATGCTATAAGGTTAATATATCCTATTATCAGAGAAATGTACTTCAGGAAAGACGAAAAGACACAGTAGACAAATGATATGCTAATGAATGCACCAAGGACTAGATAGGGGATTGATCAGTCCTCCACATAGCTCAGTTACCAGCACCTGTAATGAGTGGAATACAATTGCCTGGAACTCAGGCTCAGGAAGTGTGACATCTTCTTCTGGCCCCCACACACATGCACATGTACACACATGGAGTTACACACATGCCTACACATGAATAAAAACAAAATAAATATTTATAAAAATGGGTGGAATACGGTGAAGAGTTGGAGGCAGGGGAATCATCAGTTTGAGGCAGCATGGGCTGTACATACGTGCTTAGAGAAAGGGTTCAATTGTTAAGAGCCCCTGGCTACTCTTCTAGAGGACCCAGATTTCATTCACAGCACCCATGCAACGACTCACAAACATCTGTAACTCCTATTTCTAGTTCTAGGGAATCTGACATCGTCTTGCTTTCTGCCATGCACACAGTACACATGTACACACACACAAATTAATTAATTAATAAAAAAATCAAGAAAATAAGCACACTGAAGCAAAATTAGCCGAGGAAAGCCATCTAGTGGGAGACGTAGGTCATGTCAGGATTAGATTCATTGAATTGCTTGACAGAAGTAAACTGAAGCTAAATTAATACCATACATAATAGGTTGAGGAAAAAAAACAAACAAACTTTTCATCAGACCTTTAAAATATATTTGAAAAGGTATCATTCAATTTATGACAGTGTGCATAGGGGTGGAGTAGCTATGCTGAGAGATATAATCCAAGCACAAAGAAACAGACCTTGCATGATTTTGCTCTTATGTGAATTTTAGGCAGTTCAAACCAATCCTTACCAAGAGAATTAGGGAATGTTGATGAAATGATATGTAATCTCAGATAGCAAATATAATTTGTGATGAATTATGAGACCTACAGTATATTATATTCTTTAAGACTGCTGAGCTGATGTTAAATATTCTTAATGAAAGAAGGACATGTGATGTAATGCCTATGTTAATAAGCTAGCTGTGAGTATTCTAATGTATGCAAATTAAAAGAAGCTTACCCACAGAAAATACACAATTTTTTTCTTTTTTCCACTAAAATAAACAATTATTAAAATACATTGAGCAAAATTGTTTTTATAATTAGCCATGGTATGGTTATAAAAATTTCACAAGCAAATTATTAAAGATTCAGTAGTAGAAACAAAATAATTGCAGTAGCAAGGTTCCTGAAAAAAACAAGAACAGACTTGACAGAAACACAAGCATGGGTTTGTGATGGTGGGTTTATCCTATTTTAAAACTAGAATGTTTTATCTCTTGTAATGTTAAAGAAAGGAGATCACCCAAGTGAGAAGGCAATGTGTTCTGTTGATTTGGCATTATGTAATACAGGCAGTTTCTGCCTGATTGCTTCCATTTCATTAAAAGACTCAATACATGTAAAGCTCTCAGAGCGGAGTCTAGCCTGAGCGAGTCTAATGCAAGTGTTAGCTATTAATATTTCTCAATGAAGTATGACGCCAAGTCATCAGCTGAAAACAACAGGGAGGGTGGAAAGGCTAAGAGGAAAAGAATGCAAAATCACCAGTGTTTGTGACCAGGTCCTTTTCCTCGTGGATTTGATTCCCTTCTATTTTCATATACAAAGGTTCATTGTCCTGTCTCATCCTGAACTCCTGCCCCAAGAGAGGTAGGCAAACATATCTCACTAGCAAATTGGCAAATTGGGCATGTAAATTATTTACTCGGACCTTTTTCTTTTTCTGTTGGCCATCATCTCTTTGAAGTGAGCAAACTCCTTTGATCCTTCAGCCCATGGCAGTAAGTTAACTGAATTAAATCTCCTAGGTGAGCCCTGCCCCACTTCCTTGGTGTCACGCCTGCCTGTGAGAATCTGCTCGCCCACACTGCAGTTTATGTGAAGAGATTTGATCGCTTGAGAATTAAGCCTTGTCTGTGAACTTCAGCTCCATTGGCAAAGCTGATATTTGACTTTTCATCAATTATCCCTTTGTTTTCTCACTCACGTGGCTCAGAATAGAGTGGAAAAAGCAAGTGAACATCAAATGGCTCTCTTTAAAGACTACTACCTCCTAGAGATTTCTAATAGTATAATTTTAGCAGATAAATTAATATGTTTTTGATCAATTTCCACATCAATTAAATATGGATAATAAGAAAGCTGATCTGAGGAGGCGTTTGGGGACCCTTGTAATAACGATTGAAGGTATATTTTCAAGTTAGACAGGGCTTTGTAGGTTTGAGCTGTGTTTCTTAACTGAAAACCATAACAAGAATAGCACTAAGTGAAACCAAGGGCCAGAGGGAGGAAAATAATAGCACAGGAAATGAGTGGAGGAAGGGAAGAAAGCACATCTTGCATATTTAGAGAATCTCAATTAGTTCATGGCCACTTTTAGTCTCTGTCAGGAGGAGCTTCCCCAAGTGGCACATCAGAAATCAAAATCTCTTCTGTACCTCATTTCCCAAGTTGTTTCTAGGGAGGATGACAAGTTCAATGTGGGAGGACTATAAATAGGCTTTCAATCCAGGCTGGCAGTTTCACACCACGAAAATGACAAGATTATCTGCTAGAATACAAGTTGGGCTTTATTGCACTATTTACTAAATTCAGTATTAAACGTCCATTGACATCAGTGTTTTGTCAGCACGATTGAAAGAGGCCAATAACTTGGATGATGGTGGAGAAAGATTTGGTAACAGTACCGACAGAGCATTTGAACGGCGAGAGTGTGAACACTAAAAGCACACTTGTCTCGGTTTTGAGATTTGTTTTTACCTCCCCTTTTCTCCCCTCAAAAATAACAGAAGGAGTAGACATGAGAGAATATGGTATTTCTGGCAGATGGAAAAATATATGCAAGGACTCTGAGTTAAAATAAATACAAACATGCAGGAAATTGAATGTAACATATGAGCGGTGTCATCAGATCAAAGTAAGTAAATTGGAGCAGTTTTGACCACGGAAGGAGTTTGCCTTTCATTTGGAGTGGCTTGGAAATAAAGATGTCAAATCTGGATATGAAAATATTTGTGGTACAATAAAAATCTCCCTCGCCAAATGGTACAGGGCCTGGAGACCTGTCCAGAGGTCATCGTTATGAGTCACTTAAACTGGAGAGGCTCCACCTTCTTACAGATTATTTTAGTCCACACTGGGAAGTAACACTCTCTTTCCTGCCAACTATTTAAAGTATCTGTTTCACCGAATGCAAAATCCACTTCCTTGGCCTGATACTCATATGGTCAAACCATTTTCTTAGACACGCCAGCAGTCTGAGTTCCTTCTGCCGCATCCTTTGGGTATTTTTCTCCTTTAACTCATGCATGTCTGCAGCCATAGCACCACACCTCCAGGAAAGGCCTCTTCAGTCTGATCACTAGAATGTGAAAATGAAAGAAGCAAAAGCTACAGACACAGTCAGCTGCTCCTGATTTCAAGCCTAAGAGAAGAAAGTGTTGGACAGGCCACTGGAGGAGGTGGTTCCCTTGCTACTTCCGCTGTGCAGTCAACAAAGTCATCACACTTAAAACTGTATCAGTGAAGACATTTTGCAGATCCCACCATGGTGGGAACAGCAAAGCTCTTGAGTAGCAACAGGAGTGTGAGGCTCATTGTTCAAATTTTAGTCATCAGGAGGCAGACACGACAAAATGTTGCTGTTTAGTTTGATCTTTCCTTTGCCTCAGAATTCTTTTTCTTCAGGCTGAGCCTCGAACCCAAAGAATGACGCCCTCAGGATGAGCCGTTTCTCTCAGGTTCGTCATCTCAGAGAAGGCTAGAAGTGTGTCGCCGAGGGGATTCTAGATTGAGCCAAATCAACAATGAAGTTCAACTATCACATGCACCTTAGTAAAACACGTGCGCCTGAATAAAACAAAGGCTGTGATATTCAACCTGCAAAAACGAATGAAGGAGTAGGAGGAGTACACACGTGCTAACCTTGCCTGACAATAACGTAAAGGGTTTCCTCAGCGGCACAAGAGGGACGCCATCACTTCCAGCAGTCAATTGATCCATGTCAGCGGGACTTCATCGCACAATAGTTCTACTACCGATAAAATCCCAGGGTCAGCAAGATGTTCTTTCTTCTTCTCTCCAGCTCAGACCTGATTTGTGTTCCACACTTTATTTCTCAGTGGGCATTAATAGATAACACTGTGAATGAAGAAATCGTGGAAATTATGTATACAAAAGAAAATAACAAAACTAAAATAAATGTATAACAAAACTTATTTTGTGTATTTGCACCAGAGGTCTGTGTTGCGGGATAACTTACACGGCTTACCGCTGTGGGATGTGCGACTGCATGGAGAGAGACATTTCTTTGCCATACAGTTCACCTTGAAAAGTGTCACCCTGAAGAGACAGTGGGAGCTGATTACGATACGGCACATAATCCTGCTGCTTACAGTAACTACTTAAAAATTTATTCTGAAGACTAGGTGGTATATTAAATAGTTAATATAGTATAATATACAGAAAATTGTCAATGATTACTGAATTACATACAGATAATTAACTCTTTCTGATTACGTAACCTTACTGCATTGTGGGTGAAATACACAGATTCAGGAACTGGTCACAAAAATATGCTTTCTGTGTAGCAGTGTCAACTTAAGAATTTGTAAGTTGTAGTCAAATACAAAGTCACGGTTTTAATACTTAGTCATCACAAACCAATCAGTCTCGTAAGGGCAGACAGAAACAAAGAACTCTACATTCCAAGCTGCCTCCCCAGATTTCACTGCCATTCTACCAGAATCCAGAACTGGAGAGATGGTTCAGCCATTAAAGACTGGACTCACAAACTTATAAAATTGGAATTCGTTTTATTTTCAGAATTATTTTTTCATTATACAAAAATTAGTAAGGGACAACTTAAAACTCTTCAGAAGTGTTCTTAACATCTCCACAATGCTGAATTTTGCGTGTCTTCAGGATATCTCCAAAGGTGTGTATGACTCGTTAATCACCAAGAATTCCTTGTAAACAATCAATTTGCTGTCAAGTTGTATTTGTTCCCATGGAAGCATCCCTTTTTCTGATAGTGACGATGTTGAGACACTTAGGTGCTGACATGTTTTAGTAGTTTCTAAATGTTTGTGCTCTTGTAGCCTTCATAACACTTTTGCTTAGCAAAACCTACCAGGAATAGCTGAATAAAGACCTTATATACTATCGAAGAATTTTACACTGTAATATTGAGTACACCCCTTCATCTGTAAGATATCACTGTATTTAGGAAAATAAATAAGTATATTTCCATTTATTAAGATCTGAGGCCTGGGAATATATCTTAGCGGTAGATAGCTTTTCTTGCTTATGTAAGACCATATCCTCAATCACCAGTATCCAGAAAAAAAAATAGGTTATTTTTCAAGTAACTTACTTAGTTTTGATGTAGAGTGAATAATTTCATTATCTTTCTGTAAATAGATTCTGTCTTGTCAATGGTGTGATATGTTCATTTGTCAGGCATTAGTCATGTTGTTTATATTATATTTTAATATTTTATTTTATTTTAGACAGTCTTTCACTAGCCTGAATCTCACCAAGTATGTTAGCCTGGGTAACCAGGAGGCCTATGATTCCTCTCTCTCCCAACTTGGAATTTCAAGAGAGTTCAGTGATGTCTTGCTTTTATGTGGCTTCTCTGACTGAACTCAGCTCTTAATGTCTATACAGTGATATATTTGTTGATGAAGCAATCCGCCTATCCTTAAAGACCTTTTAAACATCCTGAATCATATATCTCTTTTACCAGATTTCCAGCTACTTAAACCCCCCTCATCCCTATTTTAAACTAGTTAGGTAGTGGATATTAGGTCATTTTACTCTTTATTTTATTACTTCCTTAAATATAAAGTTACTGGCACAGCCTAGCTGGTTATTACTTTGCATGAATATCTTACTTCAATTTTATTGTAAAATATTTTAATATATGAGTTTTCATTATTTGTGCAATTCTGATATTGTCATTTAGTTCTTCTTAACATAAAAATACAACTTTATTATCAAAGTTATTTTAGAGGTCATATCTCTGATAATTATTTCCTTTTTTTAGGGGAAGGAATTTTCCAAAGAAATTCCCCGAGAGCAAACCATGATTATATAAGGGTCACAAGAAGTTCACGTACCCAGTGCTTCTATGCTTCCTTTAGTTTCAAGTGATTGATAAGTCTTTTTAAATGATTTTTTTTTTGTTTTTGAGATTATGATAGAATTACCTTATCTCCCCCTTTCTACTCCTCTGCCGAAACCCTCTTTCAATGTCTACCAATATTGACTTAACTCCCAGCATCGACATGTAAGATTTCAAACCTATAGTCTGTATCCGGAAGTGCCTTGTAATGGCTGGAGAATAACTTATCCAGACCCCTCTATGCATATTTAACCTTAACTAAAGCCTAATAATAGAGTGATAGGCAATCGGAAATTAGTTCTGAACTGGAAATTACACAGAGGGAAGGTAGATATTCACCTGAGACAAGAAGAATCATCTCTTCTTTCCCTAAGATGTGCCTGAGGCTGACTACAATGTGAGCAGTGAGATATAAACTTCATCGAGACGCTGTAGTGACGAGACCCACTTACTGAGACGACTATCTTGACCACTAGAATTTTTAATACCATAGTTAGGCAAAATTCAAGCAATTCATATAGCTCTTTGTAACAGGGCCAAGAATTTAAAGCCTAACCAAGCAATTCTCAAGAGATGCTTAATTACTCACAGGTATTGTTGCTAAGCAACCACTTCACCTCCTGCTTCTGTTGCTTTACCTAAGTGCGGTAATCTGTTCTCTCTATTTAGTGGATGTTAAAAAGAGACAGAGAAGTGCTGTATAAAGAATTTATTTTAAACCAAGAGAAAACAGAGGCTTAGCAAAGAAGGCTAAACCTTATGTGTTGAACTGGAAGCTGGGCAGCACATTTTAAACATGTTTACCACCTCTGGTTTAAAAGATTAGTTTTAGGAAATAAATTTCTAAGAAAGAATTACAGTAAGGAAGAAAGGATTGCTGGAAGAAAAGGTATAATGTCCTCATTCATAAATGTCTGTGAGCAGACGTGCCAGACAGCAGGATCAATAAACTAAACGACTGGACACACAGAAGTCACCATAGTTGTAAGCCCTGTGTTCTCTGCAGCCAGGTAAAGAACGACGTTTTCTAGAAATATCACCCCAAGCTTACTAAAACTGAATTAATATTCCTATTTTGTCTTTGATTTACAATCATTAGTATCACTAGTTATTGATCTTTGATTTGTAATCTGAACGTTTCCTGTTAAGATCTTTCTCTTTCTCAGGTTACAAATAACTTATGCACAATCATGCACCAATATTGATTTATAAACTTCCAATGTAATTCCTAGGCGATTTCAACATGACAATTCACAAATAGAGTTTTAAAACAATTGGAGCGAATGGGCCATTGTTCTTGGAAGTAGTCTGAATGGAAGAGATTTCTTCCCATATTTGGTATCAGTGAGTTGGTCTGTATTGGGCCCTGGATAACTTTCTTGCAACCATGTCTAAATAGTTTTCCCTGGGATAACTAAGAAGAGTTTTATTCATGGTTATCTATACTTTTCAAAATACAATTTTCAAAATCAGTTGAATCATCTACTCATTCAGCCACTTAAACAAATGATAATTTCCTCCTGAGCAACTGCACCATCACCATCCCATGCAGAACTGATACCCAATGAGTCCTAGTCTGCTTGTATACATTTTACCATGCCCTAACTCGGCTCTTTCCATAATATTTAACAATGGTTCTTCTTTAAACGTGGAAGCTAATAATACAGTAAGAATTAATTTTTGTGAAACTCTTAAAAATGCTGAACACCAGAATTCCTTTGGGAAACTGTCTTAGTGGGCTCAGTGAAATTCCTTCACTGCCCTGGGATGTGTCACTGTAGAATTTCAACATCACCATGGGATAGTAAGGAACATCTTTTTCAAAATAAGATTCTCAAAGCATTTGGAATTGTTCAAGTACCTAACAAGCAAAACAAAGGACAAATATTTTATTGATACCTAATTCAAAAAGAATCCTGTCCTTTCATAGGTGGTTGATACGACGTGATTAAAATGAAATATATAAAATGTATATACTTTGTATTTGTTGAGCAATATGTATGTCTGAGAAGATATTACTGTAATGAGATATGAAAATTGATTATTCTTTTTCCAATTTAAGTAAAAATGATTTCAAAAGGGTTTGCTACGTGGGAAGGAGTGAATGTCGTTGGCACTGGGTGTTAGCATTGGAAGCCCTAAGAGGAGTATGTGGCGTGCTCATATGGGGCCCAACTGTGCCCATCAATCTTTGCTGCCCTCTCTGCCTCCAATGGAATTAATAAATGCAGTGGTGCAGGATATAAACCTTTTACTCTACTCATTTTAGATTATCAATATTCAACAAAGATCATATAAACATGCCCACTCATCTGTCAGATAGATTCAGGGCGATGTAAAGTGCTTGCCAAGATATGCATCTCGTGGATGTAACTACAGCTACTGTCTCATAAGTCATATTCTTAATGCAATACTTGGCACAGGTAGGTTTTGCAGGGACGCAGAGAATGAGAACTTATATTACGTGCAATAGTTTTTTTTGATGCATAACATAAAATGAACTGGCTTTTGCATTATGGCCCAACACTTGAGTCTCAAGATTGCATGGCAATTATACCACACAATCAAGCCTTTCACTTATTTAGAAGTAGGCCCAAATATATGATTAGTCATATTAATATATTTATTTCAGATTATAGTAAACTTGATATAGAAAACAAGGTAATGTATTTCCCTCTCTTTTGATAGATTAGCATAGAATTAAAACAAACACACATTTTATTGTTTTCTTACATAGAAATATATTTGCTTATCATTATAAATATATGTTTGACTATGTAAGTATGAACATATAATTAATATATCTGATGCTTTTATATCATATAGTTAAGATAGAAACTATAAAATGTTTATTTTACCTTAAACAGTCAACATTGCTAAATATAATTAAATAATATATTTGGCAAAATTAGCCACTGTAAGAAAGGAGGCAAGTCAAATGCTTTCAGAGGCCCCTACCATTAGCAGCAGCTGGTGTATATGCCACTACTGTGGTCCAGCAGAGTGAGCAAATGTGTTTGTCATATGCTGGGAAGGGCTTATTCTACGTCTGTGCCCTCTGCCAGTCTTGCTACCCGCTGTTTAATCTTGCCCGTGTTTAGATCTTCACATTTTACCCTTGGTGTATTATTTCTTCAGAACTGTGGCTTAAAATTCTCACACCATGACATCATCTAGTGCATGGGTTTTTATTTTCAGCTCCTGGGATTCCTGCTTACATAGATGTTTCTCGGGTTTTCTCCATGAACAGGAAGGCATTCCACTCCAGCTTTTGCAATCACAGGATTAAAAATCAAAGGGGCCTTAAATTCCAATCTCGTCTCAGAGAGTCGTTCTTGCAGTGGTAATGAGTACAGAAACCCACAGGTGGTTAATACTTACGTAAAGTACAGAGGACCCTGAAGAACATGTGTTCATATATGAATATAAATACATATATATGGAAAATATATGTTTGAAGCAGGTTCTATGGTAAATTCTGACACAGGTATAAAGTAGACATGTTTCCCTAGCTGTTCTAGCAAGATACTACAAGTATATGGTTTATATCACATATAATCTCGAGCCTAGAAGTTTTAAACCAGGTGTGGACAAATTTGATTTTTGGTAAGGCTGACTTTACTTATCGCAAACTGTTACCCGAATCCCTTGTTTTCGCATAGTCTTTCTTTTCTGGACATATGTAAGCAGAAACTATTTACTGACAGGCGCATCGAGCATATCACACCCAGGCCTTGTTCTTAGAATCTCTTCATAATTCAGTCACTTTTTTAGAGGCTTCATCTTTAAATACAGCCACACAGGGGATTAGGGCTTTACCAGAAAAGAACGTGTTTAATCTGTACCTACAGGTATTTTGATGTTGTCTAGTTTTAGAAATAAGAACACCCAAGTCCAAAGAAAGATAACAAAATTCTAATATTATATGTAATAATGCAACCTTTAAAAATAAAAGGGGAGAAGAATCAAGTTGGAAAGGTTTCATTTGAAATGACACTTTAACTGTAGTAAATGATGTCATTTTTATTTTACTTTAAATTTGTACTTACAACCTTTTTACAGTCTGGTTTACTTAACTTCGTACAGAACTGTAAAACAGGCTGTTTATTTATTTTTTTTAATTCTTTTTTTTTATTGAGAAAAGGAAAAAAAAAAACAAGTTTCTACCTCCTCCCAGCCTCC
>NC_022011.1:90754317-90776631 GCF_000317375.1 Microtus ochrogaster
CCAAATGCCCTCGCTCTGGTTCCTGCCTCAGGCCAAGAACCCTCTCACCCCTCCAAAGGTCTTCAGGATCAGGACCAAGCTCCCCGTTTGCCAGTGACCTTGCCAACAAAAGGCCTACCTCTTTGATTTAATTGTAGTGGGGCAATCTGATCTCCGTGTTGCGCGCGGTCCCTGCAGCCTGCTTCTGCTGCTGGGACAGTTCCTGCCGCCAGCAGCCTGTGTCCTCTGCTGCAGCTCCGGTCCCAGCCGGTCCCCGCAGGTCCCCGCCGGCCGTGGTAGGCATCCTCTAGCTGCATTCCGCCGCCCGGTGTTCTGACCGCGTTCTGCCGCCCGGTGTTCCGACCGTGTTCCGCCGCCGGGCTCATTGTGGTTTAATTTGCATAATTATTTTTGTATAGAAATGAAATTTATTCCCCAATAGCTATATATTTATATTAATGATTCTTTGAAGACTTTCCCCCTCTTCATTGCATATTTGAATACTGTTCTACAGATTTCTAGATAGTAGTTAATTTAGAGCAACACAGAAATATGACCTTTTAGGGTTATTTTATTTTTTAGATATGTACTGAATACAATAACTATTTAGTCAATAGGTAGCTAATATTTGTGGTCTCTAGATATAAATATGCCCAACATGAATCTCCGTTCACATGATGAGATCAAGTTTCTTTGACATGCGAAATTGGTAACTGTCTTTCTAATTTTCATAAAACATATAAAATTACCCATCAATCACTAATCTTTCAGAAACAAGACCATAAATTTATAAATTCCTCTGATTCTAATGACATGTATCTCTTTTTAAAGTTTGTAAAAATTTATTTATTTATTTCAAAAAACTATCTTTTCTCATTTTATATCCCAATCCCAGTTCCCACTCCTTCTCCTCCTCCTATTTCCTCCACCTCCCCCCAAACCCATCTCCCATACCCTCCTCAGAGAAGGTAAGGCTTTCCATCTGAAGTCAACAAAGTCTAGCACATTGCTTTGAGTCAGGATCAAGGCCCTCCCCACTACATCTAGGCTGAGTAAGGTATCCCTCCAAAGAGAATGGGTTCAAAAAAGTCAGTACAAGCTGTAGGGATAAATCCTGGTGTCACTGCCAGTGGTCCCACAGTCTGCCCCAGCCATATAACTGTCATCCACATTCAGAGGGTCTAGTTTGGTCCTCTGCTGGTTCCCTCGCTGTCAGGCCACAGTCGGTGAGCTAAAATTAGCTCCCCTAAGCTGTTTCAGTGGGTATTTCCATCATAGTCTTGACCCTTTGCTTACATTAACGCTTCTTCCGCTTTTTGACTGGACTTTGGGAGCTCAGACCCATGTTCCATTGTGGATCTCAGCATCTGCTTCCATCAGCTGCTGGGTGAAGTTTCTATGCTGTCAATTATGGTAGTCATCAATCTGACAGCAGAATGAGGCCAGTTCAGATATCGTCTCTAAAACTGCTTATCACTGGGTACTGCCATATCCAGATCCAACCATTCATTGATTTGCTTTCTGTCTCCATAATTGTATTCTGTCTAGAAATTTCTAATAGGTATAATATAATTTGGGGGTATCTTTTCCTTAATACAGTAGTTGTGTTTTTTTCTTTTGTTTGTTTGACACAGAGTCTCACTTAGGCTGGAATTCACTATGTAGTGGCCTAAGAGGTTATAGCAATCCTTCTGCCTCAGTTCTCAAGTGCTAGAATTAAAAGCATGAACCACTACACCCGACATATATTTGTTTTTAATATTCACTTTATCATTTAAACTTCCAGTAATATGTTCTTTTTTATTAGTTACCTCCCTCTTGCTGGAATAAAACATCATGACCAAAAGCAACTTAAGGAAGGAATTTGATTTTAATGTATAGGCCCATAATGACAAGGGCAGCACTAGTTGGAAGCAGAGAGAGCAAGCAAGAAGCGGGGAAAGGCTATAATCCCTCAAAGCCCTCTCCCAGTAATGTACTTCCTCCTACAAGGCTCCAAAGCCTTAAAAGTTTAGCCTCCTCAAACAAAGACACCAACTGGGAACCATGTGTTTAAATACTTCAATCTGTGTGAAGATATTTTTTCATTCAAAGTATAACGTTCTTTTAATTAGTTGGTTAGACAGAAGTACCACATTTCAGGTTTCCCCCCACTTGTTTTGCTTATCTGTATATTGGATGTGTGGATTATTTCTATGGATTAGCAATTCCAAATAATTAGTATTGCCTATGTAGAGGTACATTATTACATCTCTTAGGCAAATGACTGAAGTGGAAATGTTTAGTCATTTTTTTATGGTTTAATGTTTTAAAGACCCACAAAACTCTTTTCCACAGTGGCTCCATCAATTTTATTTCTATCACCTGTGTACGAGAGTTAAAGTTCCTTATATGTAAGCAGCAGTTGCGTTTATCTGTCTTTTTGGTGCTTGTGTTCTGCTGCGACTTCAGTCATACTGTCCTGTGATTTAATTTGCGTTTCTCTGCTAACTGTGGGTCATAGGAATCTTTTCAGAATATGCTGCTTATTTTTATTTCTTGTTTAAAATATTTTTGAGTATTGCATAATCATATACTCTATAACTGGGTCTGTCCACCTCCTCATTATTGACATTTTAGATTGTTTCAGTTTGTTGGGGGATATCCTGTGTATTGTAGGATAGTTAGCTTTATTTTGGGCCTTTTCCTAGTAGATGCCAGCAGCATACATCCTGTCACAGAGTTTGACCAAGAATTCCCAAGCAGATGGAATCGCCCTAAGTCGAGAACTGTATGTTGTAGTAAATTGATATAAACTCCAAAGAAGTACAGATTATAAAGGTAAGTAGTTAAAGTGGACCCTAGGTGCTTTGAGTGAATAGAATTTCAACAGGAAGGAAGGAGTGCAAGAATCATTGGGAAGTGCACTTCCTTTCTCATGATTAGTTTTGCTGCTGAGAGAGTTTTGCTGTGTTTGAGATTGCTGCTGAGGGCCCTAACCTGTTTTCTTTGCAGTCTTCTTGGCTGGGTCCCCTCTCATCTTTAGCTCGAAGTGTCTCTGGCTAAGCAGAAAATCGCTCACATTTCTCTTTTTTTTGTAGTAATTGATGTCATTTTTATTTTACTTTAAATTTGTACTTACAACATTTTTACAGTCTGGTTTACTTAACTTCGTACAGAACTGTAAAACGGGCTGTTTATATACAACAAATTATTTTTAAAGGTATTTGTCTTCCTTCTTGCATTTTTTTCACTTTTGTGTAGTAGTACTTGTACAGTGTATTGGATTTCTACAGACATGAGAGTCTTTACTGCTATGTTTATAAGGAATCATGTAAGTAAGAAAGTATGGAATTATTTTAATTGTTATAATTATATTTAATATTTAATTATTATATTTTCTTCTTGGTTTACTGGGTTTGCATAAATTCAACATTAAGTCTATCATTCTAAGTTACTTATATAAAATAGTTTTGTTACTCTTGTATTACTTATTGCTCAAATGAAAAGACAGACAAGAAAATTAAAAAGGAAAAGAGTGAAAACAGAAGTCCTGTGTGTATTGTCTACTACAAACTTGGACTGACTGTACTGAATGGATATCTGTTATTCTCATCTGTTTGTCTAGGCAATAACCATAAAATGGAATTATACTTTTATTATTTCTATTGAGTTGTTATGTCAAAATGTCATAGTTCTCTGGACCTCAATAGATTAAAAAATATAAAAATATCTGAGAATTCACATTTTATCAATTTAGGTCCATTACCTTAAATACAACCCTTGCTATGTTGACTTAGTCTTTCTTGTTTAAAGAATTTGTATCTTTCTCAGATAAACGAATAATGACAAATAACTATATTAATTTGATTCTTAAAATATTAAAAGTTGAGATCTAAATTTTTTATAAATTGCTTATAAGAATCTTTTGCATTTATTTTTCTCTTAATCATATTTGCTTATGTTAGAATGAAATTCACAAATTATTGTAAGTCATATTAAGAAGGAAAAACTTGAGCCATCTGGCTTTGTAGCAGATGGTAAATATTTAATAAAGAAATGCCCCATACAGTCTCTAGTTATTAAATATAAGTCATTATGTCTTTTCAATATCTTCCCTGCTTATTCTCAGTGTTAGTGTCTAGGTAGTGTGCTGTGACACAGATTAAAGAAATTTAATAATGTTATTTTCATGTAAAAGTCAAGAAGATATATTCCAGAAAAAAGTTAATTTTATTAGTTCAACAAAATGTTAAATTAAGAGTGACTTTATTTGGAGCTGGATTATTTTTCTTGCATGTCAGAGCGTGTTCAAATAAATCTATTAGTTAGAATGAACTTGGTAAATTCTAAATTATTTTAAGTCTACTATTGGTTTATTGAGAACATGTTGATAACAGAATGGCCCAAATTTTAGGAAAGCTTTGTAGTTCTGAATAGAGCAAATTATCATAAAAATTCTTCATAATAAAAACATATTTCATCATTTGAGTATGTGCGGCAACCAAAAAAGCAATGGGTCACCTCACCTTGAAGTCTTGTCAGTATTGAATTGATAAAGGTTATGAACTCGAAAGATATCATACTTTTAGGTATATAGGAATATGAGCCATAAGGTTTCCCCATGAATTAAGTCCATTCAGAGGAGGCTGGCTTCCATCCATGTTAAAGGTTTAGCAAGTACATACTTTGTCTTTTTGTAATGCTTTCAGTGTTGTTAAAATGGTCTCATTCTCCCAGGAGGTCTTGTTGGTGTAAGCAATGGCTTCATAATATATTGAGCAAAATATTAAAATTGACATAAAGAGATCAAGGTAGTACTTGATTAAGCAATGGCTAGTCTAGAATTCCTAGTTAATTACTGTATTCACATTTCCTTGTGTATGAAATTATGGAAAAAGCAAAGCGACAGTTTACAATTTCTTTAATTTATTCAACAAGTATCAATGCCAGATTGTTTCTGACAGGAAGAGGTTTGTGTTAGTAATGCAACTTTCATTTTCGTGCTTGAGAACAAATACTTCCTGCCACGCTATTGTCACATAATATGTGAACCTAGGAAAAATAAGTATCTTTTAATAGTTTTTAAATTATAATATTTCTAAATTATATCCCTGGTGCTGAATTGTTATGCTATTTTCACCCAACATGCACAGATTCTAGCTTTGATCAATAGGACTCCATCTATCCATTCTCATTGTATATAGTAGAACTTGAATAAATCATGTTCACAATACTAATTTAACTTCTGTGCCTAATAGATAGGATTACAGAAAATACATGTCCACTGAATATGTTTTCATTTGTGATGTTAGCTTATCCTAAGCAGTTATATTTATTTATAACATATAAATAAGAATACATGGATTTTATTGGTATTTAAGTGACATAGAAATCATCTTTGAAATAATGTGAAATTTATTTTAAATTATGATTATGAAGTTTGTTTTCATATAAAACTGACCATTTAGAACATTGAAAGCTTTGGTAGATACAATGATGATTTATCACTTACCATGAGGAGCAAAGAAAGCTCATGAAGTGTTATTGCAACTGGAAGAACCTTTTATACCTACCTCTTGAATTCTGAGGTATTTAAAAAGTCTTCATATTTTTGCATTAAAATTGTCTTTACTCAGTATTTTTACATTTAAGACAACAAAAGTTTTCCACAAGATTCTTCAGTGTATTTCTTGATTTTCAAGCATGTTTCTATTGGCACATTAACACTTCTATATACATAAAAATAACCTGTAGGTAACTAGCCTGGAATAATTCAGACATTTGAATGCTATTCCCATTAGTTCATTACTTTGATAAATGACATCTTAATGTTCTTGCCCTGTTGGATCTTATTTAAATGTAATAAATCAATCTGACATTTGTAAATATTCACAATAGTCACAATACCACAAGAAAAAATATTCTGAAGACATACTGATATAAATCTTGTCTACAAAACCATATCTCTCTGGCTTTCTGAATCTCTGGCTTTGACACCTCACATTAAAAGCAACAGGCCTTTGGTACTCAAATTTTTGCTTACTGTTATCAGATCCCCCCTATTTTGGGCAAAGAAGGCAGACAATTTCAAAGCATGATGAGTTTATAAGATGTGTACTTAAGTTATAATAACCACAGCTCATTGTTATATTTACTTATTTATACTCGGATGAAAAACATTAAAATTTAATGTGATTTGGTGTCTCTGTTTTCTGTTTTTCCCTTAACTAAAAAAATTAAATTATATACAACCTGTTGGTCTATTTTACCATATTTTATTTGTTTAAATGGAGTTGACAAGAAAAAAATCCTTAATTTTTTTATATGTGGAACACCATACACCATGAATTTATGCCAGATTGGTGACATGAAATTCCGCGGGTTTATTGAATCAAATAGATTTAAGCTTTAGGAGGAAAATACAGATATTGCTTCTGGCCTGTACCCCAAGAACAAAGACTAGGGCATATCCTCTTCAAAACAAAGGACCATAGTTCTTTAGGAATGCTATAGGTATTATTTATGCATATATGAATAGGAGAATATGCTACTGAACGTGGCATCTAGAAATTCTGAGAAGATTAAATATGAAAGGAATTTACATTACCTATTTTTTTGTAGCTGTGATGAAACTATGATGAAGGCAACTTCAGACAAAAGACTTAATTTCAGTTTGTGGCTCCAGAGGGTCCATGCTGCTGAAGTAAGCATGGCAGGTGGTGACAAAATTGGGAGAAGCAGAGGGAAACAAAAAGCTCACATCCTGAACACCAAGCACGGAGCAGAAGGCACTGATGGTAGGAGCATTTTAACCTCAAGAAGCAGCACGAGACATGTACCTCCTCCAGCAAGGCTCTACCATCTAACCTTTCAAAACAATGTCACCAGCTGAGTCACCAACTATGTCAAAGCACCAGAGGTACATTTCTCATTTAAACCACCAAAAGCTTCAAAATCTATATTGCCATGAGATGTAGAAATATCATGCTAGCATGATATTCTATTTGGTACACCTGTGAGTCACAAATGACATTCAATATTACCTAAAAATATGAATTATCTTGGCAAAA
The DNA here is from genome assembly GCF_000317375.1 of Microtus ochrogaster. Taxonomy (NCBI): domain Eukaryota; kingdom Metazoa; phylum Chordata; class Mammalia; order Rodentia; family Cricetidae; genus Microtus; species Microtus ochrogaster. The sequence continues at coordinate 90,761,349 of NC_022011.1, forward strand.
TATGCATTTTATGTTAGTAGCTAAGATATGTGGTTTATTGGGTGATATTAAAGTCAAGATGAGTGGTTGAAGAACAAGGTATACAGATAATTTCATCTTTGAGGAACGCTTTCTATACTGTGGCAATGTAGGTGGCCTCAAGTGTGTAGGCACAGAAAGTTTTATCTTCTCATGAAATCTTGTTCAAAGGCACCATTTTGGCCACTGGTATTGCTATATGGTACAGCAACACATAAAGCTGTCACTTGTCTAATAAAAATCTAAAAATATAGATCAGTTGCCGTTCTTGTTTGCACCAGTAGAAAGACATGAACATAGCTATTGAGCATTAATTTGAATTTTGGGCTCATACCATTTACATTCATACCCATCACTTATATTTAAAGAAGAGTCCTAAGGTAATTAATAACTGATAGAAATAACAGACCTCAAAAGACAGTTGTGAGTGAAAGTCAACAAAAGGGGGTGGGGAAGACAAGCAGGATGTTTCTGAATGGTGCTTTCAATTTCTATCCATCCAACTAAGTAGAAAAACCTTGCTAGAATAATGTGACTCACGCTGTGATCAGTAAATTGGCACCTCATCATTTCAAGAAATGCAAGTTTGAGTGAAATGGTAGCAGCAAGGAAAGTGTCTACGTGGATCTCGATGACGCAACTCCAATCCCTGCCAAACATGGTCCGGCAGCCCGTATCACCACCAGGTCTGAAGGCTACTGTAGCTCCCAGAGTCCAGTTTTCTTTCAGCTGAAAAACATAGCCCCAACCAGGGACTACTTTACTTGTACATCAACTCTCTCAGAATATTCTTGTAAAATGTTTTGCAAAGCCTGAAAAAAAAGAACGCTATTCTTGTTGCTATCATTTAAAAACTATGTACTTAAAAAAAATTGTGCATGTGTGTGGGTGATTGTGATCTACCCGATGTGGCTTCTGGAAACCAAGCAGTTCCTCTACAAAAGTAGTACATGCTCTTAACTGAGAACCATCTCTCCAGCACTCCTATTGAATAAAGCAGTATTTCTTTTACTTTAGAATGTTTATATTCTTGGATAATAAATTGAGAACTGTACCATATACAAGAGTATTATAACATTCCTGCAAAAGCAAAGAGACATATATCAGTGAATATGTAGTATGTATCCAAACAACAAACATCACTTGGAAAAGCGTACCATGTAAGGCTATCATTGACCTTGGTCTAATGTGTAACTCGGACAGATGTCTATATCAGATGCAAGCTTCTCAGTGCAATGATCAGAATATAATTACAGCTGTTACTTTTGCAGTAAGCACTTTTAGTTTCAACTTTTAACTTAAACAGAACTTATTGTTTTATTACCATAGTATTATAATTCATATTTTCATAAAATAATGTAATTTGTGGTTTCTCAGCTATTTTCTATATTATAAATCATATAAGTATTTATTTTACATTAGAATAAAAGTAATTGGTATTTGTTTCTATTGAGCAAATGTCATTGAACATGCATTAATATAAAGTGTGGGTACTGAATGAGGAAAACAAGTTTTCTGGCTTGGTTTAACATGCTCAAAATCTTATGAAAGCACTAAAGTCTACTCAATTCCATAATTGTGTGACTTTTATTATTATTAAATAGTGTGAGATTTGTATGGCTGAAAATAAATATAAAGCATTTTATTTTCATATATCTGAGTATAAAAGTGATAATTTAGCAACTGAAAAGCAAAGCAACATATAAGAAATAGATAATGAGAAGTCCACATTAAATGCATATAAATACTTCAAATTATTTTTGCAAAACATTACCATTCTTTATGGGAATTTTTTCTTGGGTAAATGAAACCAGTGCATCCACCTTCCTTCCGCTGAGTGTGACTGGAAAACGTGATAGAATGTGTGATAGAGATACTGAAGCAGAGGGTGGCAGCAGGAGCACACAGTGAAAATATAAGCCCCAAGTCAAAGTATGATCAAATTCTGTCTCCTTTAGGATCCCTTGCTCCGTGCTTGACTCATGTGTAACTTCAGCCTATGATGCAGAACAAAACGGAAAGAAAATGGAAGCATGCAATGGACTCTAGGAAAAATGTTTGATTCCCACTTGATTATTTAAAGAAGAAAAATTTTGATGCTCCAAGAGACATTAAATATCAATATTCTTTCTTTCACCTTGCCATAAATGACAAATATGTGAAATTTGAAAGCCACATGTATATTTGTAGATAACATATTTCCAATGCTTTCAGGGTGTGCTGGTTTACAAAGCCTCAGCTATGGTGAGACTGTTTGTTTTAAAGAGAAAGACAGAGATAATGTAGTGATTAGTTCATTTAGGGTAATGAGCAAAGCCATAAGGACCTGTTAACAAGAGAAATACAAATCCTGAAGTTTGATGAAGATATGAAAAATCTGATTGGAAAAGATATTAGAAGTAACTGGTCAAATGATAAAGACTTCAACTCATTAAGATTTCAATTTTTAATACATGTATTTCCCAGTAAACATATTTTGTAGAAATAGCCAAGCTGCTCTAACTCCAATCAAATATATTGGAGACAAATACATAAATGTGCTCTGTTGCCACTTTTCCTATTACTCTGAAAAAATATCTGTGACCAAAGGAATACAAAGAAGGAAACTTACTTGTCATGTTTTGAGAGTACAGTCCTCCATGGAGGAGAAGCTTTGGTAGCTTTGGTAGCAAAACTATGAGGCAATAAATTCACAACGAAGAAGCAGAGAAAAGTAGATGCTTCCATTCAGCTTACACAACTTGAAATCAATGGGGATGATGTCACCCACCTGAGAATGGGTCTTCCCTTCTCAGTTAAACACTGCTGGAAATATCCTCTCCAGACCTGTGCTAGCTAGTTTCCTGTCACCTTGACACAAGTTAGAGCTATCTGGGAAAAGGCAAACTCAGTTGAGTAAATGCCTCTAGCAAATTGCCTATGTGCAAATTTATAGACATTTTCTTGATTAATGATTAATGTCAGAGGGCACAGCCCACTGTGGATGTTGCCACTGTTGAGACTATCGCTCCAGGTTGTTTGAAAGAGAAAGCTGAGTAAGCTTTGAGGAGCAAGCCAATAATTATCATTTCTCCATGGTCCATGCTTCACGTCGTGCCTCTGGGTTTTAGCCCCAGGTTCCTGTTCTTATATCACTTAGTGATGGATTGTCAGCTGAGGGCTTTAAGATAAAACACACCATTTCTTCCACAAGTTGCTTTTGGCTGTGGTATTTATCACAACAATAAAAAGCAAACTATAAGATTCTTTTATGATTATAAATCCTTCAACTTGATAACGAAGATTAACTCTCACAGTTCTAACCCTTGTCAATTTGAACCCCAACTTTATATAGTGGCATTCTACAACATTTCCCCAAAGTTTCAAAGTTATCTCATAAAACAAACGTTATTCAGTCCTGTTTCCAAAGGCCTCGGGTTCTTTAACAGCACCCAAAATTGTTCAAAATTCCACAGTCTCTTGTAAGACTCTCTGTTATTATTGTTGTTGATGTTGTTGTTGTTGTTGTTGCAAATAGATTCTTCTCTCATACAATAAACCCCTACCACAGTTCCCAACCCTCAACTTCTCCTATGACCACACACACATATGCCCTCTCCCCCCAGATCTCCCCTCTGTTTCCCTCCAGAAAAGAACAGGCCTCCAAGAGACAACAACCAAACACAGGAAACAAGATACAATAAGGCAAGGTGAAAGCCCTCATAGAGAGCCCTATAAGACAATGCAATAGGAGGAAGAGCCCCAAGAGCAGGCAAAATAGTTAGAGGCACACTCTCTCCCAGTGTTAAGGAGTTCATTAAAACACCACCAAGCTAACATACATAACATACACAAAGGAAAATTTCAAAGTATAAATTGATTGAAGAGGTAAATGAAAAAAAGGAGGTTAAGTAGTCTTTTCAATGTAGCATCAAGAAAGGTTTGATATTTTTAACAATACTATTTTATTGTACTGAATATACTTATTTTCAGTCATAAGTTGATATAATTTCAAAATATTTCTCATAGATTCATTAAACTATCTTCTTTCCATTTTGAATTACTGAAATAATTAAGTACATAATGGTAATCTGTGTTCACTGAGTATACACACATCTATCTTCCTAAGTTTATCCCAGTGTGAAATACTTAAAATGTCATTTCCTACATTTTTAATTCTGCATCAAAAATGTTACACTTATTGGTCAAATTTGTTTTTCATGAATAAAATATTGCAATCTGATCTAGTTTGTCTCTAAACAAATGGATCCTAATAATGTGTAATCTGATGTTATTACAGGAAACTTTAATTTTAATGAGCCCTGCTTGATTTGGATGAGTCAAGACAAGCATAACACAATTGAGTCAATTAACAGAAATTTTGTAATCAATGTTGATTAAGGATATGGAGAGAGGGTCTGTGCATAATTTCGAGGCATTCCTTGCTTCGAAAACTAATATAATGGGATAAAAGTTTGCCATTTAAAGGTAGCACAGTTACTAAAATAAGATTTCTTCTTCTTCCAAAAATTAGTTTCTATATAGTTCATTGTACATGAGTGGATAATTCAAAAAGCCTCCTGGAAAAATAGTATTTTCTGCTTCTGTCTTCAGGAAAATAATAACCATTGAGCATTTTGTTGCTAAACACGTGATAAAATAATGTACAATACAGACATACAATCATCGTGATTATATCTCTACTCTCTACTTCAGAGATGACTACATATTGCTGCTGTAAAGATTTTTTTAGTATAATTTATATATTGTAAAAGTGTTTTTTCGGTCAGTTTTAATTTACTTGGTTTGTAATGATATTATATTATGTATGTATAATTAACACATGTTTATGTACATGTGTGGGTGTGCATAGCGATAATAATCAATGAAAAAGAGGCTCTTAACTCCAGGTAGGCAACATGGGAGGGATTGGAGAGAGGTTAGCTAGGAGGTCCTGGAGGGAAAACACAGAGCAGAGAAATTAAATTCTATTTCAATTAAAACCTAAAATTATATGAAAAAGCATCTCTATAAAATTATAATACTGTATTTTAAAAGGACTAAAAAGCTTGTCATATCAGAATATGCCAGGATGGTCATACTAAAGAATGACTTAACAACTAAACATAGACAGCCAAATGTAGGAGCTATAAAATCAACTGCACTGTGGAAGAAGGACGTGATAAGCATTTTGTATTGTTTAAACATCAAGTGTATTTCTGAGTGTGCTTGATCCAATTCCATTTTTAGATAATAAATAGCTCATCAAACAAAAAAGGTAAAATTCCATTCACATTTATTTATGTTATTGAGATGATATTTCCCTTTGGAATTCTCATAAAATGCTGCAAATATATCTGTATATTACCATTTACACAACACATGTCAGTTTTAGCATTGTTCTGACTTCGTTATGTTAAACTTAAATATTAAGAGACATTTTAATATACTTTATGCATGGTTATATTTACCTTATTATTTCTTTATCTATTAAGTAGATCGTTGCATTGTACCCTGTTAAATATAAAACTACTTAAAAAAAACATTACTCAAAGAATTCAAATCCCTCTTTTGCATGCTTTTCTCCAAGCTATTTTTAGAAAATCTCAGTATAAAAATGAAGATTTTCATGAATATTCTGTAGACTTGATATCTTGAAAAAGACTGAGAGCCAATAATGCAGGATCCTTCAGTATTGTGATATGCTCTGGGACTCTTTCAGGGAAACGTCAAATGCTTTCTGATGTAGCACAGAGCATAATCTCCAGGCAATTTATACCACGCTGAGTACCACAAAAGGGGAAGTTCACTGCTATTATGGAAACATACAATAAGGAAATTGGATATGATTCAGTAGAAGTCTCTTTTAAGAGAGACCCTGGAAAATGTTTGCTCTCACAGTTATGTGTGGGGAGAATATGGGAATAAAAAATATCTTATTTTCAGAAATGCATAACTAACCCATGGTTTTGTGACAGTGTTTGCCCATACTGCATATTTCAAGGGTTTCTTGGTTCTGAGCATAGCACATGCACACTTTACATCCAGCAACCGCTCTACCCTCGCTTCAAAGAGCAGTGAACACTGCCGGAAACACGCTGGCTGAAGTCTGAGACTGTTGTGCATTGTGAAGTGTAGTGGTGTTGACTTTACAAGTTTTCTTCTCATACAGAAACAAGACAGACCATGCTGGTTTAGTGAACTGGTGGTGGGTTCTTCTTACACATACAGCTAAGTGTAGCCCTCGCTCCTCATCTAGGAGATGCCTTTTTACAACAGATGGACACCATTATAGAAAGTCACAACCAATCAAAATGCAGATCTGTGGAGCCCAAGGGATGCATCTACAAAAGAGTTCCCACACCTAAGGTTCAAGAGAACTTTGTAGAAGAGCCAGGAAAGGACTGTGAGAAGCAGAGGATCAGGGACTTTGCTGTGAGGTTGTGTACTTCAGGAATGCCCTTTAACATTGCTTATAGAACTAAATGACTGACATTACCCTCAGTTTGAACTCATTGAGGTCAAATCTACTTGTTTGACTTTCAAAGAATATGTGTTAGCAATGTTCTTTAAACGTTATTGACTCTTCCCCCTCGGCTTTTTTTAACCGCTTCAGCTCTTCGTGTCACAGACTCTAAAGAAACCCCTGCTTTACCTTTGTCCCTGCTCTTTTTCAGCTCAGGGGTCTTCAAATTTCTCCATTTCTCCTTTGCTTCTGTTTGTTGGTCAGTAGAACAACACGAGCTAAGCATTTCTCTTTGATTTAATCTTCATTTTTAGTTTTAGAGGTTTTGGATTTGGGGTTGGTGTCTATCATTCAATTTGGAAAAACGCGTTTCTTCACATATTTCGACCTTTCTGGCTAGTTTCGCTTTACCATTCCCGCGGTGGTGTTCAGGGAGAACATGTCTCCTACAGCTCCCAAAGATTTTTCCCATTACTGTTATTTTATCCTTGCTATGTGTGATGGTCAATGCATGCTGGGTGAAGGTCTCTTGGGTTTTGAAAAAGCCCGAAACCTAGGTGCTTTCAGTACAAAGGTCAGGAAAGTGTTTCCTTACCCCAGCCAGAGGTAAAAGTGAGCTTGACATAGGTTACTAATACTCATCCAAAGCTCGTGGTTTTTATTCTCTTTTCTTATTTTTGTTTTTCTAGTTTCTTATCTACATTCAGTTACATGCTTGGCTACAAATTCTGTTGTCCTCATTGTGTAGTACACAACATTTATTCACTGGAGGAGACAAGAGAGATGAGTCTGTTTTCCTTGCTCATGCGTCGAGGTGTTTTTGTGGTTCCCCATGATAGCAAATGGGAAGTGAGACGTGAACAGGAAAGCTTGTCAAATACCGAATATTTTATGTACCTGAGGCCTCAAACAATTTCATACACTCACCTTATCTCACTTGTGGATGTTAGCAAATTGTTAAAGGTCAGAGCCTGATCTTTCCACTGCTTATATTGCACGGAATGAAAACAGTTCAAGCCCATTTGTGTTTGGAAGAAAATATATTTCAACTTGCAAAGTGAGACTAGGTGAAGACTAGGTGAAGTGATTTGTGTAGAAAGCGTTTTCTTTCTTTTCCTGGACTAAATCCACCAGTCGAGTTCTATCAGTCTAGATGTCCCTCTGCTGGACAGTTTAGTATTTAGTGACTTCTTTCTATTTATTCCCACGGTCTGGTGACTTAATCTTCCTATGTTTGTCCTATTATTACATAGACAATTTGTGTTTATGAAAAGTTGCTAAAATGGTCTACCCCCTCTGCCCCTTCTCTGTGCATGCAGAGAACGATTTCGAGTGTCATTCTTCCGGGGCCATACACCTTCTTAAGCCTGGAGCTCACCAAGTAGGCTATGCCACCAGGCCATCAAACACCTTGGATTCCAACTTTTTCCAACTATTCAGAGCTTGGGTTAAGATTGAGCATATCTTTATTTGCACTTCGGTTCTCGGAACCGAACTCAGGCCTTCATGTCTTTGCAAGAAGAACTTTGTTGACCAAGTCATAGCTGAGGGTCAAGAGCTCCTATACTTCTAATGCTTATGAAAATAGAAGAGGACGTGAAACTACTTTTTGTGATCATTATTATTTTGTTTACGTGACAGTCAATGACCCCTTAAGTCAGTCATTTAATGCATATTTGATCAATCAAGATTCCACAAGAGATAAGATATACAATATTTTGATCTCTTGAGACACTGATAAATAGGGGAAGAAATGGTATAAAAAGGAATACATTTTAATTTTGAGATATTAAGAAAGGAAATTTTTGTAAATGAACTCACACTTCTGTGCTGTGGCGCCTGTGAGGAGGAGAGAGCTGTGTGGATTTCTGAGACATTACTCTCAAGGAAACTCCCTTATCCCTCTGCAACATGCTTAACTTATTTTAATATGGTTAAATTTTTTCAAGCACCAAAGCCTTATCAATACCAACTTTACAAGGGATTTTGTGACCAAAGTGTATATTTTTTAATTTTTTAATTATTTTAATTATTTAATTACTTAAATTCTGATTTTACTCCTGGTTTTCAGTGCAAGACCCAATGAAAGTAACTAACACTAAACACACATGGGACAGTTTGTCTGAGCTGCCTGAGCTTTTCTCTACCACAGCATGTCATCCACCATCCTTATACTTAGTTTTCCACACAATCTTAGATGTTGGACAAAACATCAGTTATCTTTTTTGTCAGTTGTAATGTACATAACCTGTATCCCAATCCCCAAAAGGGCACTCAGTTCTTTATGAAACTTAATGACTGTTTTCAATGTTCCTATTCCTGTCAGAATCTCGTCTTCTTTGCCACCATTAGAATGCCAGTCCAGAGAATTCGAAGACTTCTCTACATGTTCTTTCTATGACAAACTCGCTATGACCTCTGTTGGGGGGGAGGCATATTCCCATCACACACAGTTCTCCAACATGGAGTTCATCTTCTCAGTAGCGTTCTGTTGACAACATTAAAGGTTCACAGTGTAGAAAACAATGCTCCTGTGATCTTGCCTGTCAAGTATGTCACTGTTTGTGATTGCATAATTTCAGGTAGGGAAATCCAGTAACAAGAAGCTTGCTAATGTATTTCAAGGCACATCCCACTTTAGTTTTAAGGGCTGAGTTCATCTGAAGTATCTACCGAAGACAAAGACCAGCAAGTTGCACAGTGTATTACACAACACACTCAGTGATTGTTCATCTAGGTTCCACTTTTCCTTTGTCATGTGCATATTTTTTTGTATCTTTTCCCTACCACCACAGTACTAGGGATATATATTTTATACTTTCTGCATTAATTTTATTTCCCTAATATTTACTCCTAGAAATAAATGATTTGGAAAGTAAAGATGTCTTAATATGACTGAAGTATGTTCTTGAAAATCTTTCACAATGGTTAATAATGTTCTCGCTGGCTCTATAGAAGAAGACAGATTTTGATTCATATCCACGTCCTCTATTCCCATTCCATGTTTCTTTATTTAATAGTGAGCTTGGAAAACCTCTTTTTCTCCCTTACATTATTTCCTTTCTTAAAAACACAATGTGTTTCTAACTCACACAATTAGTTACAAATATTTATTTCTGGTCACTTTATTTTGTTCAATTACACACTTGACTGTGATTTTTTAAAACTTAGCTTTGAAATGAATTGCATGACTGCAGAATGTTCATGTCAAGCAGAATGTACTAATTAAAAAACAAATTCTCCTGTTTCAAAACAGTTCACAATATGTTAAACAGGAATTTTTATAGGTATTAACCACCAATTCTCCTCTGTGACATTATAAAAATAATAAAATATGTAATGAATATATAAGTATAAATGTATTCAACTTAAATAAAATCTTACATTATATCTAATTAATATTATTTATTTTTGAGATAATAACATAACTTTAGGGTTTTAAGATTTCACTTTTCCCTTTCAACCCTTCAAACCTTCCCATAGACTATTCTCACTCTCCTTACAATTCACAACCTCTTTCTTTGCTAATTATTTTTGCTTGAATATATGTATATGCACATATATTTCTAAACACAAACTGTTCAGTCTGCATAATGTTATCTATAAAGCCTAAGAACCACATCAATGACCCTCATGACACAATAACCCTAAGGCTATAGTAGTGGCACCAACTTCGGTGGCAAGCAATACCTCTCCAATTGGACTTAAAACCAAGTCAACAAGAGGAAAATCATTCCTGGTTGTTGTGGGAGGACTGTGTACTTACTTTAACTGTGAAAAGGTGTGTTTCATTTGTTTATCTGAGTTTATTTAACTATCTGAAGATGTGTTGTTTTAACTTTCTTGTCTGAGACACCTGAATGGTCTAATAACAGGAAGTACGGCCAATAACTAGGCAGCATCGTGGTAGATTAAGCTGGCAGGCAGAGAGAATAAGTAGGTGGAGAAATCTAGGCACAGTGGTGGAGAACAAGGGAGACCCTGGGGTCAGCAGCCACCAGCCAGTCAGCCATGACGGAAGTGGGAATGTAGCTCATACAAAAAGGAAAAAAAAGATAAAGGTCATGAGGCAAAACATAGATGAAGAGAAGATTAAATTAAATTAGAAAAATTAGTAGGATAAGATTAAGATAAGGTTGAGCAAGTCATGACAGAAAGAAGTCTCTGTCATGATTTGCAGGGTGGTGGTCCAAGAAAGCCTGCTACCTAACCAGTCAGTTCTAGTGAACTCATGATTATTGGTGGAGAATATACAACCACTAATTTACTAACCCAGCATAATCTCTTACATTAATCCATAAATATTTTCATTGTAGCCACATATAAGTATATTTTCCACCACCTCCTATACAGGAAATTTCTCCTTGTAATAGAGTCCATTACAGAAAACACAAACCAATCAAAATGTAAAATTGTAGAGACTAGTCTCAGTGGATACATCTACAAAATATGCTTGCACCTAAAGCTCAGGAAATATTGTGGGAGAGTGGGCAGAGACATTGTAAGAACCAGAGAATCACAGGTTTTATTGTGAGACTGTTTTTTCTTTTAACATCAGAAGCTAAATCCATAGATCTCACCAGCTTGATTGCTCAAAAATGAGCTGAAAAATGAATAATCATAGACATGCCAAACTGGATGGAGACAAACCCACCAGACCTCAGCGCTACACAAAAACTATAGGGAGGCAACTGAAGAAATGCTAGGGGCAAAAGAGGAAGTTTTTGCCAGGGAGGAGCAGACCAATTTATCTCCAATACCAAGTAGTCAGCCATAAAAACATACATATAGCTAAGTATTTTTAACTCTAGTCTTTCAAATAACTTTTTTTTCAAGAAAAGATTTTATAATGAATAATTGCACCCCTCCATCCCAAAGAAGCATCAAGCAAGATATTGTGTGGAAAAACAGGAATCCACCAACTTTGGGGGATCAATGTAGACCTTGCAGGATATGCTTATAATAAAGCTAAGGAAGACCGCAACACTTATCGTGCACGTGCGCAGTGAGCATGATTTGCTCAATGAATCTTCAGTTATGCCTGAGGAAGAACAAGCATGCTTTTGTTTACCAATGTTACTTAGCAATGGCGGTTTCATAACTGAATGCTTCTGCTTGACCAGTCAAACCAGAGGAGGGACCTGATGCAATCGGGTGATGGCAGAACCCTAGCTTTCCTAGCTCTGTGGCCAACACGGGTGAGCCGAGCCCAGCTATGCTTCCTGTGCTCCAGGCTCCTTGGCACCTCTGCTCACACAGATGTCCAGTGTCTGGATCGTCTTCTGGAGCAGGAGGAATATAAGACCAAAGTATCAGCAGGTTTATTGTCTACCCATAATTGCTCCATCGGGCATTTTCTTAAGGAACATTTAATATGGAATAGAATAAAATAACAAAGAAATGGGATTTAATTTCTAAATATATAACACAATGTTACATAAACGGTAGAAAGTGCAGAACTCAAGTAATCTTCCTTATAATTTTTCTTCCAATTATCCAAAATCCTATAGCCATACTGATGAATATCTTGCATATCACCATAGAACCTTCCTCTGGCGATGGATGGAGATAGAGACAGAGACCCACATTGTAGCACCGGACTGAGCTCCCAAGGTCCAAATGAGGAGCAGAAGGAGAGAGAACATGAACAAGGAAGTCAGGACCACGAGGGGTGCACCCACCCACTGAGACAGTGGGGCTGATCTGTTGGGAGCTCACCAAGGCCAGCTGGACTGGGACTGAAAAAGCATGGGATAAAACCGGACTCTCTGAACATGGCGAACAATGAGGGCTGATGAGAAGCCAAGGACAATGGCACTGGGTTTTGATTCTACTGTATGTATTGGCTTTGCGGAATCCTAGCCTTTTTGGATGCTCACCTTCCTAGACCTGGATGGAGGATGAAGGACCTTGGACTTCCCACAGGGCAGGGAACCCTGACTGCTCTTTGGACTGTAGAAGGAGAGGGAGAGGAGTGGGGGGAGGGGGAGGAAAATGGGAGGCAGGGAGGAGGCAGAAATTTTTTCACAAAAAAAAAAAAAAAAGAACATAAGCAAGGAGAAGGGGAAGAGAGAGCATATAGCCAACTTTCAAATTTTGAATTTTTTATTCTTCAGTAAGGAAAATAAATGTTAGTGCACACTGATAAAAAAATACATATCAAATCCTTTCAAATAATTCTATGCTGTGGCCATATTACTTTGTTATGGAGTTTCCTAGTATCAATGGTATTTTAAAATGATATCCAGGTAACTATAATTGTGACAAAGATAAAAACCAAAATTAAACAGGAACATGGTCCTGTAAATAGAGCCGCATTTTAATGGTACGGTGGCAATCTATTTTTTCTGAGAAATCACCAGTAGGTGTTTACTAATTATTAGCATGAAGAGTGGCTATAATTTTTCAGGTTGTAATTAGCTATGGTGACTGCTTCCCATCAAGGATTGGACCATCAGCTGTCACACATTATAAATGCAAGACATTACTTGCTCTCTTCCAGTCAAGGCAATTTATTAGTTATGCTGTTTGAGAGCAGCTGTACTCTCTGAAATGTGATTTATTCAGATTCCCCGATATTGCTGCAGAAGCATGGGGAGATAAGTGATTTGATGAGGCTGTGTATCTACTGTCAAATACCATTATACTCTGGATGTGCCATACCAGTGAGAAGAAGTCTGGGCTTCAGAGGAAAAGGCACAAATCAAACAGGAAAACCCAAACACTATAGATATGTATTTCTAAGAGTTGGCATAAAAAAATTACTAAAGCTTCACTTTTAAATCCCAGTGTTGTGAAGGACATTTGTTGGTCAAAATGTAAAACAGTTGTTGCAAGATAATTCAGGCTGGCTGAAAGTCCATAATACTCCTCCATGTAAGAACATCGTGCTGGAATTATGGGCAACTGTCACAATGTGAAAAAAATCACAAGGTTGTGTGATATTTGATAAGTATATTTAACACTTTTGTCCTCAAGACCTATCTTTGACATCACTGAAAATCAGTAACACTAAAATCCATGCTAAAATGCATTGTAGTGGCTAAAGGCTTAAGGGAAAACACTATGATGATTTGCCAAATATTCTCTCATTGTATAGTTTTATATAATATTTCAAAGCAATTATGTTTTAATGCTTTTAGAGTATGGAGTTTCTGTGTTATATTTGTCCATGCACACTTGCATATGTATATCTGCTAAAAGTTACCAACTCTAAGAGCGCTTCTGAGGTTCTGTTTGCTTTGCTTACCTGAATTTCTCCAGTCTCTAATGCCTAAGTCCCTACTGACCATGATTTAAATTTTTAAAAATTTATTTCATCAGAACTGAGTTGTGCCCTTTTGGTAAGTTTTAAGTTCCCATCACAATATTGTTAGTCATGAAAAGAATACGGTGGAAGGTTATTTTCAGTTACTGATTTACCTCAGTGTAACAGAGGTGGGAATTTAGTGTTGGGACTGTAACAACAGAACACATGGATCAGCCCATGCTTGAATTCAGTTCTCCTAACAATGTGCCCCGAGTCTGTAACATTATTCTAGGCTGAGACAAGGAAGAAAGTTGTGACAATGACTGTATTCCTCAAATCATTTCAAAGACAGGCAACCTGAAGCTACTTTTCTGAAGTATAAATCCATAAATGCCAATGTAGGAAAGTTGCAAAAGTAATTTCCATTTCAGTTAAGTTTATAAAAACTTCCTTCCCATGGCTTTATTTATGTCGCCATAAAATAAACCCATCCTATGGGATAGGAATTAGAGAAGTAAGCAGAAAGCCAGTGGCTGAGTGGGAGAAGAGACAGATGAAAGACAAAATTAGACCAATGCTTAAAATTTGTTAACATGAAACAGCCACCAAAATTCTAGACTCTAAGATTTAATGGAAACATTTGTGAGGGTTAGTCAATCCTATTTTGAACAGTATTTATTTATGGTATGTGTGAGAACATGTCCAAGTGTAAATAACTACTCTAAGGAAGAGCAGGGTCTCCTGGAAGTCAGAAGACGGTGTCAGGTCCTCTGTGACTGGAGGAACAGGGGCTTGGGAACTAAACTCAAGTCATCTGCAAGAGAGAAAATGCCATCTCTTCAGCCCTACTTAAGGCACTTTTATATTCTAAATTAGGAATCAAAAATTTTAAGTCAAAAAATTCCTGAATATGTACTTATTACAGAAGAAAGAGACATAAACACTTAAAAAGAATAAAATAAAAATACATAAGATGATAAAATATGCAAAAATGGTAATTAATTCAGCTCGATGTTTGAGTGCTGTGAAGAAGCAGTAACAATTTAATAGAGATAGGTTGATGAAGGCCACAACATGCTTCGATGGAGAGAATATATTTGTTAAATGAACTTCATACACTCATTTGTTAGCAAGTAATGACCATATTATTGACTGGCATTTGAGTCCTCATTCGGTGTGAAGTGAACATGAAGTTCCTATTTTATAATCATTTCTGAAATATATTAATACTGAATTTCAACTTTTATCACATTTTTAAACTCTTAAAAACTTACAATATGCACATTATGCCTGTATTAAACCGAAAATATGTAATACGCATATAACATAGTATATATGTATACAATATATATAAGAGCATGATAATTGTAGTATGTTATATGCAAATAAACTTGCAGAAAGGGTAGTTAAGGTACTTTCCCATGAGCCACAAATCACAACAAAGACTGTTACAGAGTTAATTCTCAATCATATGGAATTTACTTCATAGCTAACATTTGTGTAGTGCTCTGTCTCCTTTAGAGAAATTATATATGTGTGTACACACACACACACACACACACACACACACA
>NC_022011.1:90776731-90836961 GCF_000317375.1 Microtus ochrogaster
ATATATATATAATATATGGAAGACTACAAAAGGATTTGTGCCAAAAATGCTTTTCAACACTGACAGAATAAATTACAAATCTCCTAAGCCTCCTAAGGCCCCATGAGCACAAATTGGTCACAATTAGACATTCAAGTATTTCTAATCAAGTTTATGGAACCAGTTTAACAAAGAAAACTACACTGAATCATCCATCATATCTCAAAGTGGTGTTTTGTAAGTGCACTCTTGTAAATAGGAGGCTACTCGTTAGTGGATAAGGCTGTGAAATTAATTCAAGCATTTCAAGTCCTTAAGCAAAAAAATACTGCCTGGCTATTGTACATTTTTGTTGAGTATACAAAATGTATACTGTGGAAAATCTTGCAACCTTTCAAAGGACTATACATAGGAAAATAGGGTTTCCTTAAGAAATAAAATAGAATAAAAACAGAGCTAGAATTTTGTTCAGAATATATTTATATCCTTGTGATATGTGTGTGTGCGTGTTTGGGAATATCAGTTAAAGATGTTACAATCTTTTATGCTGTGTTTAATAATACAAATATGTGTTACATTTATGTATGCTGCGTTTGTTTAACTCTGTAAAACAGGGTTAAGTTGCCTGTCTGGAACACCTGATTGTTCTAATAAAGAGGCGAGTGTGCAAGAGCTAGCCAGCAGAGAGAAATAGGCGGGATTGTCAGGCAGAGAGAACACATAGAAGGGAAGAACCAGCTATGCAGTAAGATGTAAAGAAAGCTATATAGAACAGAGAATGGTAAAACCCAGAGACAAAATGCAGACAGAATAATTAGTTAAGAAAAGCTAGCTAGAAATAAGCCAAGTTAAGGTCAGGCATTCATGAGAAAGAGTAAGTCTCTGAATATTTAATTGGAAACTGGGTGATGGGCACTGAAAGAGAAACAAACAAGAACAACTACATATATACAACAATTACACTTTATGTACATGTGTGCTATGCATCTTTAGGAAGAAATTAATCAAAAGTAGGCCATGGCTAAATTCTTTATTTGTTCCTTGTTTCCTTCATGGGTTTGATGCTTGTCCTTTTGAAGTACTGAATGTTATCTATTTCTATCAAATGGAAGTCTTAGTTTTTTTTAATTAGAGGACTTGTAGTAGATAATATGTAAAAATGGCATTTTAATAAAAATAAATAAATAAATCATACTACTGCGAGCTGTTGTGATTATGTAGTTTACGTAATTTCAGAAATTGCAACCTAAAAATTGTTGTTCTTCACTATATTTAAAGCATCCAAAAATACTTTATGGAATTCTTTTCTGAAACCTCTAGTGTTCACTACATTTCCGGCAGAGTTATTTTGAGTTTTCTGAGCTCAGCATTTTTAAACACATTCTTTTTTAGACAACACACGTAATTTGTGTTTTTTAATACCACAAGGGAAAAAATTATGAAAACTAGAACGCACTAATATATACAGAAATGCATTGTTAATTTTATCTACAAACAGGCCATTCCATCTGTTCAAACACAATGCTCCAAAGAAAGGAATATGTTCCGAACCAAAGAGCATGATATTTGACAGATGGGGAGGTCCATACGCCTGTCTGGAGCTTGCATACTATAGAGATCATAGCAAGGTCCAATTTTCCACACTAACTGAAATCTAACAGAAAAATTTCCCCAGTAAACATCAAAGTCAGCACTAATGTTCCTAATTGAAATGCACCATGCACCAAGTCATTTCATCTACTTCCTAAAAAAAGAAATCCATATTTACCTTCAAAGTTAATTTTATCTTCAAGTTTGATCTCATATGTAAATAAGCACAGGCATCAAATATATTTCATACATAAAGAAACAACCAATGAGCCAAAATTAATATAATTTATTTTTTAGCATAAACATTATTTGAGCACTGTTTTGGAATGATTAATCACTTAAAGATTGTGTCGTAGGACATAAGATTTCAAGGCAATGATACGTTTTGAC
Source organism: Microtus ochrogaster (assembly GCF_000317375.1). Taxonomy (NCBI): domain Eukaryota; kingdom Metazoa; phylum Chordata; class Mammalia; order Rodentia; family Cricetidae; genus Microtus; species Microtus ochrogaster. The sequence continues at coordinate 90,778,691 of NC_022011.1, forward strand.
AAATCTCTTTGATTTATTTCACCTAAAAGCAAAATAAAATGTTTTCTTTCTGTGAAAGCATATAGTCAGTGCAGAGCCAAACAAGATTTCCTGACTCTAGTCTGGGCTTCTGTTCTAACATCTGAATGGTAACGTGCAATTAAAGACAAGATAGGATAGTCTCATTGCTGGCATTCAGAGCAACAGAACTGGACAAAAGTTTGCTCAAAGTGTGAGTATCATGTAAGCTGCGAGTCAGACTCGTGTCTCAACCTATATAAAGTCCATGCAGGCTATTAAACAGGGCAAGCATGCATAAATAATACATATTAGGATCGGTGGTAATCACATGACAGCTGTGTTCTGACAAATTATACACAGTTAAATAATTACAACGTTTCAAATTTTATACCATCCTGCAACTTTCCATCTCAGAAAACTTGCTTCTAGCCCTGCTCACTCCAAACACGGGCTGGAGTGTGTGTGATCCAACACTGACGGCTTCCCTTAGGTCAAGCCATTAAAGTTTAGCGGAAATTCCATCAGGGCACTCTGGAATCTAGAGTCTAGTTTGAGCCAACTTCTACCTTCTTCACAAGTACTATAATTATACATGTACTACGTCTGCCATGGTATTGTCTTTGAGTAGATCTCAAAGAAATGGAGCATCTAAGCACCTTGGACACAGAGTTAAGTATTGTGATATAAAAAAAATATCTACTATTACATAATCTTCAGATAAAAATTACCATTTCATACCCGGGCTTGAGCTTTTCCAAACAACTTATTCTCTAGCCATGAAAAAAAATTATTGGTTTTAAATCAGGTATTCTACTAGAGAGTGGCCATGTTATTATTTTAATCATCAGGTATTTGGCAGTGTAATTTCCACATAAATTGTTTTGAATATTCAACCTGTCGGATTTACATTCTTTCGTTAGATTATATTTTGTGGTAACATGAACTACATAATGACATACCTGAAAATGTGGTTCTGAGCTTATTTCCCAATTATGTGAAAATTTACTGGACCTGTATCTCTCTACACCAATAAAAATTAATTGAGAGTCTGTAGGCTATGTCCAAGCAGGTCTTAATATGTTTTTATGTCACTATAAATCCATCTTCTTTTGTTAATACTTGCATATTAACATGGGTCCCAATTCCTGCCACATTTCTCTTTTGTTTTTCTTAATTTTATTTTATTTTATTTTATTTTTGGTTTTGTTTTTTCAAGACATATTTTCTCTGTGAAGCCCTGATTGTCCTAGAACTCACTTTGTAGTCTAGGCTAGCCTCAGCTTCAAGGATCTGCCTGCCTCTGCCTCTAGACTGCTGAGATTAAATACTTGCGACATGCCCAGCTTCCTTAAGGTTTCTTGCTCAGTATGTATTTTATATCTTTGAAACAATTGTAGCCAGGCGTGTGTTTTGTGGGGGAAGGTATTTTTATATGTGTGTGGATGTATGCATGGCACCTGTACGTGTGTGAAACTGTAATTTACTCATGAATTAGAAAATATAAAGCACATTTTTTAATAAAAGATAAACTTTCATTTTTGTAGTGATGTTTTTGTTTTCACCTGTACCCTCAATTGTCCTAGTGTGAAGTTCACCAAATTGTAGATTTATGCCTTTGTTCTTACTTAATGTCTATACCTAAAAATCTAATGAGTACAGCATTCTTCTTCTTCTTCTTCTTCTTCTTCTTCTTCTTCTTCTTCTTCTTCTTCTTCTTCTTCTTCTTCTTCTTCTTCTTCTTCTGTTTTTAGAGACAGGGTTTCTCTGTGTGGCTTTGGTGTCTGTCCTAGAACATGCTCTAGAGCCTAGGCTGGCCTCGAACTCACAGAGAACCATGTACCTTAGTCTCCCGCCTACTGGGATTAAAGACATGCACCAACACTGCACAGCTGAGTATAGCATTCTTAATAGATGGCTGTAAATATTTTGTTCTCTTACAAAATAACAATTGTAGTAAAAAGAGGAGTGGGGCTGCATCCCCAACACCCCAGCCGCCTGAACGGCTAGCTTATGCCCCAAAATAACAACACATAAACTATATTCATTTAAACACCGCTTGGCCCATTTCTATCTAGCCTCTTCTAGGCTAACTCTCGCACCTAGACTAGCCCATTTCTTATCATCTGTGTAGCACCAGTCTTACCGGGAAGATTCTAGCCTACGTCCATCCTGGGTCGGAGCTCCATCACGTGCATTGTCCCGGGAGCGGAGCAAGGTGTCTCTCTGAGGCGTCTGCTCCTGAGAGGAGAGCTGTGGAGTCTCTGTGCTCACTTCCTCTTCCTCCCAGCATTCTGTTCTGTTTACTCCACCCACCTATGTTCTAAGCTATGAGCCCAAGCAGTTTGTTTATTACTTAGCCAATGAAATCAACAGATTGATATATGACACTCCCACATCACTTCCCCTTTTTCTGTTTAAACAAAAAAAGGAAGGCTTTAACCTTAACATAGCAAAATTACATATAACAAAACAGTTATTAAATAAAAATTACATCATAACTAAGGAAAACTATAACTAACTATTCTTTAACTCCATCAAAGACTCCAGAAAGATACAATATTACCTAAGCAAACAAAAAGTAAGCAGCTTTTAAAACTCTAGAAATGACAGAGACATCTTGCTGCCTGTACAGTCACCCAAAGTTCCTCTGTATCCATCTTTGGCCTACAGGCCCATAGTTTCCAGCAGACATTTCCACAAAGCGGGAAATTTCAAAGGCAGTCACTATCTGCTTGTCCTGAAGAATGTCTTGCAGACTTTTTCATGAATCAGGAACCCCGAAAGACCATCTCACCTTTAGGCAAGTTTAGAAGTCCTCTCTCTGCGGGTTCTCTGTGTTCAGTTTATACAATAGTCCAGGCAAGAACAGTTTCTTGCCCAAATGGCTATCAAACTCCATAAGGATCCTCTTCGATACCCATCTTCTTCTAACAATGAGATATAGAGGAAGGGAAATTACTGGGAAGAAGTTCACATTTGAGGATGTACACTGAAGGGAGAAATGGGTAGCATTCATGTGAATATGTTTCCTACCTTAAAACTGGATGTGCATAACATTTATACTGATTACCAGATTATAGATTTAAAAGATGAAAAAACAATTAAAATCAAGACTAATATTTAGGCTTTCACTGATTCACTCTTCTCTACTCTTATCTGTCCTTCATTTCAATTCCTTGGCAAATTTTCTCAAAATTTATTTTTTAAAAAAGACTTCAAATCCCTTTTTATACCACGCTACTCTTGACCTATGTTATTTCTCTTTTTTCTGCTTAACACCATTGGCCTTTTACACTTATTATCCTATACTCTCCTTTCTGTACTGCTGTCCGATTTCTAGCTGTTATTGCACCTTGCTCCTCTTACTTTCTTTCCTATTTCTTCCCCTGTTCTCTCACCCATTTGCCTCTTCCTTCCCTTCATTATTTCTGTCTTTCTTTCTTCTCTCCTCATTTCTGTGTCTCCCTTGGAAATTATCCAGTCCACATATGATTAGTGTTTGTCATTCTTATTAATTTCACTTATGAAGAGAGCAAAATTTAAACTACAATAGTGAAGAAGGCTCCAAGGCAGCCATTCTTTTTTTTTACATTTTTTTAATTGAGAAGGAAAAAAAAAAAACAAGTTTCTGCCTCCTCCCAGCCTCCCATTTCCCTCCCCCTCCTCCCACCCTTCTCCCCCTCCCCACAACTCCTCTCCCGCTCCCTCTCCAGTCCAAAGAGCAGTCAGGGTTCCCTGCCCTGTGGTAAGTCTTAGGTCCTCCCCCCTCCGTCCATATCTTGGAAGGTCAACATCCAAACTGGCTAGGGGCCCACAAAGCCAGCACATTAAGTAGGATCAAAACCCCTTGCCATTGTCTTTGGCTTCTCATCAGCCCTCATTGTTCGCCATATTCAGAGAGTCCGGTTTTATCCCATGCTTTTTCAGTCACAGTCCAGCTGGCCTTGGTGATCTCCCAGTAGATCAGCTCTACTGTCTCAGTGGGTGGGCAGCCATTCTTAACCTACAAGTCATGACCCTTTGGGGGGTCACATATCAGATCTCCTGTGTATCAGATGTTTATATTACAATTCATAACAGTTGCAGTTATGAAGTAACAATGAATAATTTTATGGTTAGGGGATCACTGCGACATGAGGAGCTGTATTAAAGGGTCGCAGCACTAGGAAGAGAGAACCGGTGTGTCTAAGGAATCTGACCGTCTCACTGTCCTGACTTAATCGTTGGTATTTGCTCTCAGTATGTTCCAGCTTTAGCTCAGTGACACCTTCAACATTGCCCTCAGCTCTTCTCCTCCACGGGAGTCTTCCTTGTGCTCTTAGCTTGCAAGTCCTTTATATTCTTTTGAAGGCGGATCGAATTAATACAGGCCAATTGGTATAAAATAAAAGCAACTTTAATATAAATAGCACACTCACGCAACCGAAGTTCCCGCGATGCCCAGAAATAGGAGACAGGAAGAAGGGGTTACCAGCGTTTGTGCACCCCAATTTATAGACAGGAAGAAGGCCGTCCCGCCCCCAAAGGGCGGGCTCTCTCTACATTCTTCTGTGCTGAGATGCTCTCATAACCAAAGAAAAATGCTCCCTGAACACTTTAGCTATATTTATTCCTTATTCCACAGAGACAAGTACCCTCCTTTGTTGTTAATTATTTTTGTCAGCTGGTCAACCAAAGAGTCTCTGTGTCAAAGTTTCTCCTTGGCTCATTTCTGTTGTATCTTTGAGAGTGTTTTGGAATGAAATTTTCAATTGAACCTATGGACATTTTAAGGCAGACTATCCTCGGTACGAGTGTCCCTGTCAAATGTGTTTAGTCTGGAGCTACCATGAAGGCCTGAAAACAAAGACTCTGCTCTGTGTGGGCGACTGTCTGGGATCTCACACTGTTTTTTGCCTTCATTTCTGGACCCAGATTTAAACTTGGATCATGCACTCAAGTCCTATTTCTTAAATCTTTGGTGTCAGACAGGCAGTATCTTATTTCCTTTTCTGGATCTAAATTTCTCAACCCCAGAACCTACACGAGCCAGCCCTTTCATTTGATACCAGCATGCACGTCAGACCTCTTAACTCCTCCCATCCACTACTGAATTCCCAACAACCTCCCATTTTTAGGTGTTTATTCTCAGTGCAAACCTTCATTGTACTGCATAGGCTGCCTTAACAAAATTCCATAACCTGAAAAGCTTATAGAATGGAAATTTATTTATTTTTAGACCAGAATTTTAATATCCAAATATAGGCTGCTTCTCTGCTTGAAGAGGGACAATTTTTTCTCACTTAACTGTGAAATTTTGCTGTGATAAGTAATGCTCACCTTTAATGCCTTTAAGTAATGAAACATATCTGAATAGCATGCTCTTTTCTTCCATATACAAATGTTTGGCTACTTATTATACTCAAAGATACATGTACATATATATATATATATATATGTATATATATATATATACATATATATATATATAGTTACTTAATTTCCTCAATTTATTTTGTCCTTTTTTAAATTTAATTTTCTTTTCATTTTTAAATACCAACCCCAATTTCCCCTTCCTTCCCTTCTTTCGCCCCAAAATCTCCACCATCTCACCCCCATCCACTTCTCAGTATGGTGCATGGTGTAGACTCTTTTATTCCGATAAAATACAGAAATATCCTAACCCCTTTGTTGTTATAAATATTGAATGAAGCTGATCAGAGGAGTAAACAGGGCTAAGCAGGCCTCCCAAGAAAGCCATTTCAGCTTTTCCTGTACATATGTCAAATCCAGCAGTGTTCTGCCTCACTGATCATGGACCCTACTGTGTCAGAGGAGCCCAATTTCTTGTCTCAACACAAATGAAGAGCAGAGATGCAAGCAACGCAAGAAACGCCCCTTTATCATAAAGAACTGAAATTAGCAATAGTGTCCAACTCCCTGTCATATGCTATTTATACACATTCTACTTAGACATGACTTCTCTTTAATATAATATTCTTTCAACTGCTTATTGTTATTATCCAAAACAATTTTATTTCTCTAAGCTTGTCCATAATAACAAATACATGTATGAATTATTATGACTTATATTCATTTGATGATATACATTGATCATAGCTTAGCATTCATGTGTACTTATTGTAATGATTTCAGTCACATAAGGCTGATACTTTTGGGTTCTAAGAGTCATGCAGGTGCAGACAAGCCCTCTGGCCGAAGTTCCTAATAGACCCCCTGGATGTTAAAGGGCCGTACATAATCATGTGTGACTCTGCTAAGCCCTTGCGTGCCTTCATGAGCCCCATCATTTCCTTATAACACAGCCATGTCAACCCTCTGTGTACATGTGTTAGGCAGCTGTTAAAAGCTGGATGCGCCATCTTCCTCCCTAGCTCAGCACACTGACTTCCCCAGGCTTGTGCAGTCCCCTCTAATAAATTCCTAAGTGGGTTTGTTACATGTTCCGTGTTTCCTTCTCACTCACAGCAGGTAATTTCATTGGTGCTATGAGACTTGAGAGGCTCTCCTGCCCCAAGCCCCTCTCCTCAGGTCAGGATCCAGAACCAGATATTTTTTCCACAACCATATGTTCCATATGCCTGAGCATGATTTCTACACATACCCCTGGCTTCAACTGGTGAGTTCCCCCATTCCAGCCTGCTTAACCATTTCTCCAAATCTGAGGAATTGACTGTTGAGCTCCTGGAAATCTTCTGGTGTTCCTAGAAATGAGGGGACAGCCCCTAATCATGGTCTTTAAGGCTACAGTTGAGACCTTCGCTGACATTCATCTCTGGATTGCTTCCCTTAGCTAAAATTGTGTTTGGACAGCCCAGAGCTGGTCCTCCTGTGACTGGGGGCCCGGGGTTCCTTAGATTCTTCTTTTACTTTTTTCCTTTCTTTCCTTTCCTTTCCTTTCCTTTCCTTTCCTTTCCTTTCCTTTCCTTCCCTTCCCTTTCTTTTCTTTTTCTTCCCTGCTGTGAAAGGCCACTCAGAGTGACTTCTGGCCTCTCTGGCTTCTGAGTCATTCTGACCAGGTCCAGTCAGGCTGTAGTACCCCACCTGTGCTCTCCCCCCGGGTCCTGCGGTGTTCACCACCAATTTACACCCTGCCTGTAGGGGGAGACATCCCATTATAGGCCTTGTGGTATTGCCGTTTTTTCACGCATTTTTATAGTTTCAGCTATGGGTAGCAAACCATCCAAGGCCATCAATCCAGCCTCCCACTTGAGATGCCTTCTTTTAGGCCCTGAAAACCCAGGCTTTTAATCTCTATTTACAGATTCCCACACGTGTCCAACTTTGTTCAAAGAAATGGCCTCATTACAATTTAGATAACAATCTAAAGTGGCCACCTAATATTTTATGGGCGCTTTAGAATTACTATCAGCACACAGGCAAATGGGAGGTGTCTCCTTATATCCAAGTCTTTTACTCTCTAAGTTCTAATCCTAAGCCCTCTGTCTTTGCAAGTTGTTTGCCTGTTCACATGTTCCTGGCTATGCCATCTGGACTGGGAGAACCCTCCACTTCTGCTCTGAACCCAGCTAATGAACCCCCACCTTTTCGACCTCAGCAGGCAGCTGCCCCCACTTTTCCAGGCACTGCCCCTGTTCCTCTAGTTTCTACTGCCATCTTTCCAGTCCCTTCCCCTGTTCTTTTAGCTCCTATCACCATCACTTCATCTCCTACTCATGTTCTTTTAGCTCCTATCACCATCCCTCCATTTCCTACCCCCATTTCTTCAGCTACTGCTCTGGATCCTGGTAAGGAATTCACACCCACATTTTCAGTTCTAGATCTCAAGGAGGCTTTTTTTCTCTATTCCTCTCAGTTCTCAATCTCAAAACATCTTTGCCTTCACCTGGGCTGACCCTGACACTCACCTCTCCACAAAGCCCACCTGGACTGTCCATCCCCAGGGGTTCTGGGAAAACCCACACCCGTTTGGTCAGGCTTTAGCTTCTGATCTTCTCTCACTCTCTCTCCCTAAGTCTAAACTCAGACAGTATGTGAATGATATTTTACTTTTTAGTCTATCATTGGAGATCAGCAAAACTGATACCTCTCCTCTTTTAAATTTCCTGTCCCAAAAGGGCTATAGAATCTCTTCTGCTAAGACCCAACTGTCTACCTCTCAGGTCATTTACTCGGGATTAACTATTACTCCAGCCCAAAAAAAAACTATCACCCTAGACAGAAAAAAGCTAATTCAGTCCCTTTCAGTTCCTTCCACAAAAGAAAATATTTTATTGTTCTTAGGAATAGCTGACTTTCTGCGTTCCAGGATCTCCTCTTTTTCTCTCCTTGCCTGCCCCTTATACAAGGCAGCTCTCAGCTCTCTGCATGAGCCCTTTCTCCATTCCATTACTAAACCGTTCCAGAGACCTCAACAAGCTTTTATCCAAGCCCTAGATCTTCATCTCCCAGGTTTAACTTGTCCTTTCTTCCTCTATGTAACAGAGAAGGAGGGATATGTTAATATCTCAAATCTCCTACCTCAACCTAACATCAATTATTCCCCATCTCATTCCTGCATAGAAACCTTAGCGGATCTACTGCCCCACCTCTCACATATACAGGAGGGCAAACTGTCCCCGAGCACTTATACCTCATACACAGATGGCAGCTCCCTTTTATATGAAGGGACCTGTAGAACAGACTATGCCATAGTGTCAGATACTGTGGTAGTGAAGGTACAAGCACTCCCTGCTCATACCACTAATCAGCAGGCTGAGTTAATAGCCCTTACCTGTGCCTTCTAGTTAGCAAAGGGACAATATTTAAATGTTTACACAGACTGCAAATATGCCTTTCATATTTCATATCCTCCTGTCCCACGCAGCTATCTGGAAGGAACGTGGGCTTCTCACAATAAAAAGGGGGATCCATAACTAACTCAGGTTTCATTACAGACTTGTTAAAAGCCTCCCATCTCCCCAAAGCTATAGGAATTAGTCACTGTCAGTCTCACCAAACCAAGAGCTCCATTATTTCCAAAAGAAATAACTGGGCTGACCAAGCAGCTAAAACGGCAGCATTCCAGAGCCCAAGCCTACCTCAGTCATCTCAGGGGGCTCATACAGTACAGTCCACATTCTCTCAGATGCTCCCTGACACCCAGCAAATTCAGTCCTACCTACATCAGCTCTTTCATCCTAATAGCAAAACTCTGTTTCATTTTGTCAAGGCTCACCTCCAACTCACCCCTGAGGACTTAGAGTTCTTAAAAGCTATCACTGCCTCTTGTAAAATCTGTCAAAAGTCAGATCCCAAAATCAAATATCATAGCTTCCCTTTTCCTACCCACCAGGCCAGGGATTCCCTTCCAGGAACTGACTGGCAGCTTGATTTTACTCATATGCCCACAGTCAGAAGAATTAAATGTATCTTGGTTTTGGTGGACACCATATCTGGGTGTATCGAAGCATTTCCCACCACTAACAAGAGGGCCCGGGCAGTTTCTGATGTTCTTATCCAGGAAATTCAGTCAGATAGTGGCCCAGATTTCTCAAATTTTGTCTAAGCTCTTAACATTCCCTGGCATTTTCATATCCCATACCACCTTCAGTCTTCAGGAAAGGTAGAACTAACTAACCGTTCCTTAAACATATTCTTGTTAAGATGTCACAGGAGCTTCACCTCAACTGGTTAAAACTTTTGCCTCTGACCCTTCTTAGGTTTAGGGCTCTCCCACAAAGCCTCCTTTTCATCTTGCTTTTTGAACTCATGAATGGGTAGCTGGTTATAACCCCTGGTTTCTCACCTAAAACCTCTAAACTTCCTGATCTTCTGCTTACTCTGCTGTTATCCCATCTTCACTTACTATTATGGGATTTTACCGACTACTCATTACCTCAACCATGTGCTGATTTATGCCCACTGCAGACTAAAATGGGGGACCAAGTATTATTCTCTCCCCCAGACCAACACCCCTCACCCTTTTCCCTAAATGGCAGGGCACCTTTAAAGTAATTCTTGTAACTCTCACAGCTGCCACGCTCGAGGGATTTCCTCATTAGATTCACTATTTCCCACCTTAAACCTTTTACTCTTCCAGCTCAAGATACTCCGTCATAAATGGTAACTAAAACAGGGCCCTGCTCCCTTAAGTTCCAGAGGGCACCAAGATCAGCGATCTTTCTCCAGTTCAGAAAAATAAAAGTCTCATCACTGTACTCAACTCTCCTGTGCCCAAAACTCCAATACAATCCCTCTTCCTCTTTCTCCTATCTGCTTTATCAACTTCTCTAAATGACCAAGGTCATGCTTAAATTTCCAGTTAACTACTCAGCTGTTACTACAGGGACCATCATTAAACATACAGCCAGAGGTACTAGGATTGCCAAAAGTCCAGGTTGGTAAGAAACACTAACGAGTTTGGGGACATTCACAATCCCAAACTCCATAGCCCCAAACTCCAAAAACTCAAAAAACAGACTTTAAAATAACAGGTTTATCACTGACTGCAGCAGTGTCTCCTGGATGTTAAGGTAACACCATGATGCTAAAGAAGAACAAATCCCTTAAGATTTGCTTCAGATAAAATATGAAGAGGTCTAATAATTTCCCTTTCCAATAATTACCTCTTCTTGTCCTCTCTTCTCTCCACCACCTTCCATTCCAACACTATATTTTCATAATCATAAGCTTTTAATATGTCTAACATTTATTTCTTTACAAACATTTTGTTCATAAGCCCCAGGGAGCCAATTGGACCTACATAAATTGACCAGACTCACCCAGAATAAGTATCATTTTGGTCTTCCCTTATCGTTCCTCGTCTAGGAAATCCCTGGGAGATTCCCTCCTCCACCCCCCCCCAAAAAAAACCACTCTATTTTATGTCTTGGGAATCTCTTCTCTTAATCACCAGGATTTCAATTTTTTTCCAGACATAATTTTCTGCCTCTCCAGCATCTTGTGAGGTCCAAGCTGCCAGCCAGCCAATTCCACAAAGCCCAGGAAAAACACAAAAGTAATCAGCTAATCCAGGATGTGGTCAAGCATCTCAACTCTCTAATCAGCAGGAAGCAGTCACAAGAGACGATGCCCTATTCCCACCCATTAAAGACCGCAAACGCCCCGAATTTTTTTTTAATAAACTAAAGGGTGGAATGTAATGATTTCAGCAACAATAGGCTGATACTTCTGTGTTCTAGGGGCCATGCCTAATCCCCCACCCCGGGGGATGTTAAAGGGCCCTGAGTGATCCATGTATGACTCAGCTAAGCCCTTGCATGCATGTGAGGATTACATCATACACGTATGATTCAGCTAAGACCTTGCGTGCATGTGTGAGCCCCATCATCTGCGTATAATGTAGCCGTGTCAGCCCATGTGTACATGTGCCAGGCAGTTTTTAAAGGCTGGGCGCGCCATCTTTCTCCCTCTCTCTGCACACTGACTCCCCAGCCCTTCACACCCCTCTAATAAACTCCTATGTGGATTTGTTGCATCTTCTGTGTTTCCTTCCCACTGGCGACAGGAAATTTCACTTATAAAGTTGTATTCAGTCCTTAAGAAAACTAATACTTGATATAGATTTGGGGAAACCTGATATTGGTCTCCTTTATTGTTTCAGAATAAAAACAATAGACTTTTACTAAAATGCCAGGTAATTTAGTATTTACATGCAATGCATATGGGAAAGTATCTTCCTGATTCTGAAGGTTCTGTGTGAGAGAATTTAACAAACTATGTATCTCTGAAGTTTAGCTGACTGAAGTTGGAACTGAAGTCTCAGTTTCAACAAGATTAATGATAAGGACTATAGGTATTCACATTCTGCATCTTATCTTCATGTCAGCTCTTCTAGCAGTGGGCCAGTGAGTAGTCAAGAAATCTTCCCTGAATTCATTTTTATAGACAGTCAAAGTGACATTGATTTACCCCTATATCTTATATAAGTACCTGAAATATTTATACAATGCATGCTTAAAGACTGAATGCAAAAGAGATACTTGACATAAATAGAACTAAACTATAAAAAAATTCACACAAAAATTAATATACCTTTGAGTTATGGTCCATTGTGTTCAAAAAGTATCTTGCTTAGATTGAATTACTTTTCCGAATAGGAGACACCAAAAAGCTAATGTTTTATTCAGTAGAAATAAACAATTTCCAATCCAACAGACACATACCAGGCACTAGAACTGCAAAAGAAATTAATAAATACGATGGATGTAGAATTCTTTCTCAGGAATTTAAATAAATGAAATGAGTACAAATATATTTACTGTAATAAATGTGTTATGCTTGAAAATTCCATGACTATAATAATGAACATGGGGGTGGGGAAGGGGGTGGTTAAAGAATATCTCCATAGTTTGGGGACTTTTAGTGACAGAGACCAGCTTCAACAAAAATACCACTTATCAGGGTAGGGGCACAGGGGTCAGAAACATTAGTAAAGAATGTAAAAACGCCAGTAAAAATAGTAAAACAGAAACATAGAATAGCATTGGGAGGGAGTACCTGTGAATACTGAAATCACCCTCATTTAATTTTCCCTACACTTTTATAACCCAATACAAAAGGGGAAAGAACAGCATTGCTTCTCTGGTGCCTTCCTGCTACAGAGGCTTAGTCACAGAGTCACGAGTTTACAGACTTCTGGTTTCTCATGCTAACGAACAGACACAATACACTGATTTACCTGTATGTATTTATCCAGACTGCATTCCCCAGTAATCTGAAAGAAAAGCAACGCAGCATAGATTGAAGTGTTTAGTGATTTGTGAGCCGTTGAGCTTATTATTCGGGGGTTGAAAAGATGTCTTCACAGATCAAAGCATATGCTGTACCAGCCTTGCAACCTTAGTATGATTCCAGGATCCACCGTGGAAAGTGAGAACTAAATCTGAAAATTGTCCTCTAACTTGAATAAGTTCATACAGGCATATGTATCTCTCTCTCTCTCTCTCTCTCTCTCTCTCTCTCTCTCTCTCTCTCTCTCTCTCTCTCTCTCTCTCCCTCACACACACACACACACACACACACACACCACACAAATAAAAATAATAAAATAGTTAATATTGCATTGTTATGTTTATGTAAATTAATATTCTTTTTCTTGTATGCTTTTAATACATGAATCTATATATTAGATTTCCACCATCTAACCATCTTATGATTATAAGATACCCTGACATATTGACTCATAAAAATGAAAAAAATATACAAACTTAGATAATTCCTTATATTAATTCAATTTCCATATGAACAGGTAGGAATTTAGTGACATGGGATATTCTGAGAACTTAATTATCTAATAGAATTTTTTTAAAAAAATATTATTTTGCATAGAGTCTTAGCATCTCCTTAGATAATTCTAACAAATAAGTGCCAACTCGCTAACTCTCAAAAATAGGTTCTTCCACCTGAGCAGTCCTGCTTCTCAGCCACCACCTTAAACTAGATGTTGGAGGGTATGAGAATTTCCCTTATTAATACACTGATAACTCATATTCTGAGGTTCAATGTCTCCAAAGTATAAACACATATAAATTACTTCAGTCTTCTATGGGAAATAAAAAAGGATTGCCACACAAATGAACTCCAGTACTATAGGAAGATAAAAGCTAAAAAAGAAAGAAGGGAAAGTATTAAATTTGACATAAGAAGTTAGATTTATCTTGTAAATGATTTTTAAGTAGGAACAGCTGACTTTAGACTCTCTAGATAAAAGAAATTTTATATGGTTAAACAAATGCACAAAAATCACCTTATTTTGTGATCTGTAAGATGTTACACTATTCAAATGTCATTTTCCATCAATAAAATTGTATTTGAATGTCTTAAAATCCTTTTCTTATGTGTTAAGCTTTCTAGAGCTGCCACCATGGTGGCCAGTTCCTTTCACTATTTTAAGTGAAAAAAAATGGCCTGCAAAATCTAAATTATACACAAAATAGTTTAAATCATAGTTGTCTAAACTGAAGTTTAGAGAAAGGATTCAAAGCACCAGCCACCCTGCCATGAGTTATGGTACCTGTGCCAGTATGAGAATTGATAGACAACTTTCTAGAGAAGAAAGTGAGAATCTGTTCAAACATGCACTCTGTCATTTGGGAGATTTATAATCCAATTGAAGCCTCTTCCCTCTCCGTGAATGTAGAACTAACATTTCCAGACACCGTATGAATACACAAACGACATTTTAGCATCACTATTCCAGAGTTTGATAGATATAAGACAAATGGATAATCAGTTAGTCAGAAGAAATGATATGCACGGCATACATACTGTTAATATGCACATTAACATTAACATTCTAATAGTAGCATTAGCAAAGGCACAATTATAGTTTCACGCTCTCACTGTATGGAAATGTATTGGTGTCTGAAATGTAGAAATGTTCCCAGACCAGCTTAGCCTGTATAAGAAGTTCTAGGCCAGCCAGGGCTATATAGTTGAATATTGACTAAACCAATAATAACTAAATAACTAACAAAGTAAATAACTGTAGGGATAGAAGGTAGACAATATAAAATATGCAAATCCTGAAACTTTTGCTGACCCAATGGCAGGAAAATAAAGAAATTACACAGCAGCATTCCTACAGTTTCTGAATACGGTTTTCAGTGAGAAACCAATAAATTAATTCATTAACTCTGTGGACAATGGGTTTGTGGAGTGAAAATGAAAACTCCAGATTTCAAAACTAGCATTTAGGGCTTTGTATAATCACTCATCTTCAGAGGAGAACCCATTAAAGTTAGTAGCTTTGACCTGTTACAGCATCTCTTTTTATATATCATGGATCTATGACTGTTCTGCTTGCACCTATGCCTATAAACCACTGTGCCTGGTGCCTGCGGAAGCCAGAGGAGACCATCATATGCCCTGGAAGTGAAATTACAGAGAGTTGTAAACTGCCCTGTTGGGGCTGGGAACTGAACTCATATCTCCTGGAAGAAAAGTGAGAATTCACAACAGCTGAGCCCTTTCTCCAGCCCATAACACAAGTCTTTGTTTCTTTTTATAATAACATTGACCCAGTTTTCTTTAAAAAAAAATCTCAGAATTTGCAGTGTTAATGTTACAAGTCCCTTTGTCCTTCCACTTTCTTGATATTTCTAACAAGATGAATGTCTACAGATTCAGAACTACACAACATGGAAGAGTAGTGTATTTTTAAATTATCATTTGTAAATCGAAGCACCATTGACTTTGAACACCAACTGTAGCTCATTACATACCATTTCCAAGTTTAAAGTTCTTCAAATATCATTGCCTTTAAAAATTATTCATTAATTTTAACCATCCTAAGTCATATTATCATGTTCTCCTTTTAATTAGAAGAAAATGTTTCCCATGTCAATATATATATATATTATAATATATATATTTTATTATAATTATATATATATATATATTACTAATCCCAGTCCCCCATTCTTCCCCTCCTACTCTCTCCACCTTTCCTTCACCCCACCCTTCATCTGCTCCTCAGAGAAGACAAGGCCTCCCATAGGGAGTTAACAAATTCTATCATATCACCACTTTGAGGCATGAACAAGGCTCCCCACCTTGTGTCTAGGCTGAGCAAGGTTTCTCCTCATAAGGAATGGGCTCAAACAAGCAGATCACTCATTAGGGATTGCTCCTGGCCCCACTGCCAGTGGCCCCACAAACTGCCCAAGCCACCTACTGTCACCTGCTTTCAGAGAGGCTGGATCTCAGTCTTATGCAGGTTTCCTGATTGTCAGTCTGAGTCAGTGAGCTCCCACTAGTTCAGGTCAGCTTTTTCTGTGGGGTTCCCCATCATTGCCTTGATCCCTTTGTTCATGTTATCGCTCCTCCCTTTCTTCACCAGGACTTTGAGAGCTCTGTCCAGTGGTTACTTCCAAAACTAACCACTCTGCACTTGCATCTCTGCATCTGCTCCCATAAGTGACTGGATGATGGTTTTAAGAGATTATGTCTATTTCCCCTTCCTAGATAGACAAAGGTATTTCTCTCTTGGTGTCCTTTTTATGACTTAGCTTCTCTGGAGTTACAGACTGGAGGCTTGTCATCCTTTGCTTTATGCCTAATATTCACTTACAAGTGAGTATATATGATATTTTTCTTTCTGGGTCTGGGATACCTAACTCAGGATAGTTTTCTCAGAAAATTAGGAATCAATCTTCCTCAAGAACTGACAATATCATTTTTAGGGATATACCAAAAGGAGGCACACTCACACCACAAAAACAATTGCTCAACTGTGTTCATAACATCATTATTCGTAATATCCAGAACCTGGGAACAACCTAGACACCCCTCAGTCAAAGAAAGGATAAAGAAAATGTGGTACATTTACACAATGGAGTAGGACTCAGAAATAAAAAACAGCGTCATCTTGATATTTACAGACAAATAAACATAAGTGGAAAAAAAACATGTTATTTTTCTTAAAGCCACTTTCTCCTTTAAAGTGAACATGCAAAAGTATGTCATTTTCATGGTGTTTAATTCTGTCTTTTGGAGGGTTAGTCCACACTATGGTGTCTCTAAACGTACAGCCTTCTTCAATGCACACATCTTGGAAAATGCGAGGTACAATCCTATTATATTACCACAGGCTACTTCAGTTCATCTACGCTTTTAATCTTAGACAGTTGTTTTAATCATCTGGTTGAAGGGTGTCCTCAGAACACAAAGACTTATCACTGAAAAACAAATAGTAAAGAACCAGATTAACAAATGTAGATACTAAATATCGAAGAGATAAAACACAATAAGCCCCAACTCTTCAACACGATAGACTGCCTACAGACCTGGTGAAGGAAGATAAATGGGCTGGAGAGGCGCTGTCTGCCTCGGGAAGTGTTTTAACGATACACCTCTCAGAAGATACATACAAAACATGACCCACTGTTATTTCTTTCTGCAATTTTCTATGAATAATGCAACCTTTGAGACTGCATGCTAAAAGATATGTCTGTTAAACATAAACTGAGTGATAGAATACACACCTAGAAGTGCACACACTATGAGATTCCATTTATCTTTGGTTCTAAAACAAATAAAAGTCTGCTGTGAGAAACATATTTTAAAAAGTGGCTCCATCTTCAAGAAGTTGACCTGTCTACAAAAGGAGACATTCTGCAGAAATTAAAATAGTCTTTATATCAAGATTATCTGGCTTAGTGAATGAACACAGTATGATTGTATTTTTCTAAGATCTTTGCTTTGGGGCTGGCAAGAAGACACCCTTGAGCTCAATCTCTGGGACTCAGATGCTTTGATAAACAGTAATCATCCCAGCAGTTGTACTGTGAAATAGGAAGCTGAGACGGGAAGCCATTCAAAATCTCATAGGCCAGCTAGCCTGAAGTATGTAGTCACTAGAAGATGGAAAACAGCTCCAGGTTCAAAAATGTGGAAGAACTAGCTCTCGAAAGTTGTCATTAGACATTCAGAGCTCTGCAACATGTAGCCCCAAACCCCAAGATAAATAATAAACACAGAGACACATTAAATAAGGAGAATGATCATTAAGACAGTACTTTTCATTTCTGTAATATTTATCTAAAATGTTCAAAGTACAAGTCAGTGTTGAACTGAAATGATAAACTTTGCCTTTTCTGTACATGGGCTAGAGATTCATGACCCATACACTACTACTCACACCTTCCCATCCTCAACAAATGACCATACCTTGAGAATAGTGAAAGATAGTTTTCACCCTGTGGTAGAAGGAAGGTGGAAGGGTAGTCTCTGGAATCTAGACTGAAGCAGATATCATTGGATCACAGCTGGACGAGAAGCAATAATACTAACAGCCTGATTCATGAATCATGCCATGCTTATAGTTCCTTATTGCCACTTTCCACTAAATAAATCAGAGAATTAAAAAAAAATATGGAAACTAGGCAACCAAAGGAAGTCAGTGATTAGAGAAATGCTGTTTAGCATCTCAGTTAGGAGATGTTGTTTAACCTAAGAAAAGAGAGACCAAAAATAAATGATGAACATATTTAGTAAGATGTCCCAAAATCACAGTCAATGGCATTCAAGGAATTTTGTTTCTGTGTTCATTCTTCTAAAATCTGAAGGCAATGGCTTTAGACTTATCTCCCTGAATCAAGGGATCATTAGTAGGGAAACAGTGCCTATGATGAATAAAAACTAAACTGATTTTATTATGTTGGACATAGAATATTTTAGTATAACTGTTTGAAGTATTGCCCTTTCATGTGGATTTTAATTAAATAAATATACTAATAATTACAATAATGCATAGATATTTATATAATGCTAATACCTTCACAAGCATTGTTGTTGGCCACAATGATCAGTTACCACCCCAAGTTGATTACTGGGAATATGGATCATAAGGCAGATTAATTAGCTTATTCATAGGTACAAGGAAAACGACTAATGGAGAACTGAGTTCAATTTAATGGTGTTATTTCTTCAATTATTATGATTGCTATACCGTGCCATAAAATATCACTACATAGAATTATCTTCATTGCTATTGGCTGTCCATATAAGGTCTCTGGGTTACTCTTCTTTCCTTCAACTTTAATGTATGTCTTCACATCAACTGCAACCTCATCTACCACTAACATGAATTAATATTGTATCTGTGATACCTACCTAGTGGACTTGTAATTTTTTTTATTTATGAGATCACAAGGCTCAGCTACTTTTTAAAAATCTTGTGACTCAGTTCTATGATGAAGGAGGCTGCTTGGCATCTTGGTCATTTCCTGGCTGCCCAAAACCCCCGAAATAATCACGCAGAAACTGTTTTAATTAAATCACTGCTTGACCCATTACCTTTAGCTTCTTATTGGTTAACTCTTATATTAATTTAACCTATTTCTATTAATCCGTATATCACCATGAGGTCATGGTCTATCAGCAAAGTTTTGGAATGTTTGACACTGGCGGCAGCCCTATGGCATCCCTCTGACTCCGCCCTTCTTTCTCCCAGCATTCAGTTCAGTCTTCCCCCTACCTAACTTCTACCCTATCAACATGTCAAGGCTGTTTCTTTATTCATTAACCAATAAAAGCCACACATAGACAGAAGGACCTCCTACATCATTTCCCCCTTTTTTGTTTAAACAAAAATACCTCCTATACTAGTACTATGAAAACCTGATCATTATTATAGGGGAAAAATTAATCCATTGAAAAATAACAACATATAAGAGATATATTTTTTCAAGAATATTAGAAATGCTGGAAAAATGACTCAGCATTTAGGAACACTTGCTACTTTTTTTTGAGGGACGAGAGTTCATTTCTAAGCACCCATACTAGTTGGCTCACAACTGTGTATAATTCTAGTTTCAAGATCCTACTGGTTTGGGTATTACCTCATTCTTAGATAAAAGACATATATAGAGGGATAGAGATAGACGCAGACAGATACATAGATGGATTATAGAGTAATATATAGACAGACAACAGACAGACAAACAGAAAGATTGATAGAGAGATAGATAATGTAAATCTATGTAAAGTTAAAGTAATGGTTCCCTATAACTTTGCACACCTTCCTAGGCCTGGATGGAGGGTGGAGGGCGTTGAACTTCCCACAGGGCAGGGTACCCTGCCATCTCTTAAGACTGGAGGGGGAAGGGGAGGGGGAAGAGGAGAGCAGGAGGGAAATGGGAGGAGGGGAGGAAGTGGAAATTTATGTGTAGAGAGATAAAGGTAGATGATAGATATGTAGATAGATAGAGGAGATATATCATGTATAATATGCATACATATGAGTAATATATAAATATATGTGTAGCAATAATAAAGAAAAAAGGCCATAGATTTGAGAAATACGTGCATAGTATTCTTTCAAAAGAGCATTGTGGGGAATGTAAATACAGCATATATGTGTGTATTAAAATGTTTTAAATCCAATAAATAAATGAATCTTAAAAACTTTAAAATAATTGTCTCTGATTTTATCTCTTGCCCCATGTACCACTCATAACAAATGTGTGACATGACACACTTTCCTAATCTCTCTAGCTTAGTTTAAGTTTTCTTTAAAAAATTACCTTATAATATTCATACAGAAAAATACATGATTTTTTCATAAATACTTAATACCTGCCTAAATGTTTGTTTACTCAGAGAATCACTTTCAGATATTTTCATGACTATAACTCACACATGTTAATTTTAAGAAACTAATTTTTCAGTCTACTTCCTGCACACACATTTTTGAAGGTGGTTAAACTGATCACTTCTCGGCTGCAATTTTGAGCTCCAGTGAACTGCTATGGATGTTCCATTTCGAAACAGAACATATGTGAACAAAACTGTTCTTGTCACGCTTGACTGATGCCCCTGATTGTGTTCTAAATTCACAGCTATGCCTCCAGTTATGAACTAATAACTTCCATTATTGAGGTAAAGCCGAATTTTGAAGTCTAATCCTGTTTGTCTAATGGAAAACAACTAAATTGTAGCTGCCATTTTGCACTTGACTTTCATTCCTTCAGTTTGGAAAGATCTAACAGTTAAGGTAACATGAAACCCTCAAGTTTAACCTAACAAGATCATGCCCGGGCAGCTTCCTGCTGGTGAACAATTGCTCATTGACAAGAGGAAACTTGAAGTCACTTTCCTGAAATAATGATATTGCCAATCTTACTTGTGATTTATTTCCTATTATATATCTAATAAACATTAAAAATGGTGTTCTTAAAAAGACATGAAAGATAGGAACTTGGTTCAAACATTATCTATTCACTGAATATACTTAAAAACTAATTAGATATCTGTGTATTGGTTCCCACCTATGTATAAGCTATATCTAGTATAAGTTAAACACCATGCTTTAAAAAATCTGTAAGGTTCAATAAAGCCACATTATAAAAACTGAGATAAGCCTTACTTGAATCTGGTAGATGAGTCCCTGAGTAGATGAATAATGGACAGTAGACACAGTCAACCTTTATCAAGTCTCTCTCTTTTTTTTTTTTTTTTTTTTTTTTGCGAGGGTTTCTCTGTGGTTTTGGAGCCTGTCCTGGAACTAGCTCATCTAGACCAGGCCTGGGACTCTGCTCTTTTCAATGGCATTCCATATTTTTTTTTTTTTTTTTTTTTTTTTGTCAGGAGCTACCCCAGAAATATCTGGATTTCAGTTAGACAAGTTTTAAACTTTATACTAGATAACTTTAATTTTGACAGTCACATGAAAATCGTCTGGTGCCTGTTACTGGTTGCCACTCAAAGCACACCTGAAGATATAGTTAGAGATGATGATTGTTAGAAGCCAAACTCATAAATTATTTAGAGTAGAGTTCCTTGAGAGGGTAAATTTATATGTAGGACAGCGTCAACCCATGCCTGTTCCATGGGGAAGGAACTTCAATCTCACTGCTTTCATTTCCTCTTATTTCCATCCACGTTCACCATTGGCTCAGCTCAATTGGAATCCACAAAGTACACATTTCATCTTTGCAATCTAATCAGAACAGTCAGTCAGAGTGTAGGGAGAATGTATGAATGGCCATTAACAAATATCTAACATAGTTTATGTTGTTCCTCTGCAGAATTCCCAACAAATCCCTATCCAAGCAACCATACATGAGCTCAGAGTCAGTTGTCTCCCAGAACTTAACACAATATTTACTGTTGACACTCTTCACATAATGCAGGAAGAAGGGAAGCTGGATTAAAACAAGGGAAAACTGGTACAGTTAACAACCTTGATATTGGTCTTATGGCATACACTTACAATCACAGGAATCTGACTCAGATTCATTATTCCAGTCCCTACTCCATGTGGTTTCTGCCTGCCTTCAGCTGCACAGAGATCTTTATCCAAATCAACAAGTCTTTTCAGGATGAGTCCTATGTTAAAGGACTCACAGATGGCAATAATCCATTCACCGGCACATTTGAAAAATATGTTCTGGTGAATCTCCTTAGTTCCAAACATAGTTCTCTTTACTTTCACTTTGGGAAAGCCAACAAATTTGCCACTTTTATTGGGGATTTGTCTCTCCAAATAATTGAGGGACGCTCCTACCCCATGTCTGTTGGATCAATGACACGAGGGATATGAAATAGTCAGTAACAGATTGTGTTCTCCATTGGCATCATCTGTGTCCTTTGGACAATACCACAGTGCCAAATGTGACATCCTATAAATCATCTATGAATAACACGGCTGGCAGAGCACTCTGTACAGGGCATGAAGACAATTTTAGGAAGACACAGCTAAGCCTAAGAAGAGAAAGAATTACCCACTTCCTTTGTGAAGGAATATGGCAAAATGTATTTGTTCCCAGGTAAGCAAGCTGACTGTACCAGAAGATTGGGATATGCTAGCATCTACTGTCAAAACCAATTAGATTCTGGTGAAGTTTGGAACCAAAAGCCAATTGATTCCATGCTTAGCCAATTTCATTTCACCAAAACTACTTTTGCTAAAATTCCTTCTGGGGGAACATACAAACAAATTCACCCATCCTCCTAATTTCCAGCAAAAAGGAAGGTACAATTCCACTAAAGTTCACTTTGAAGAACTAATGACTCTATTAGCCACAGGGCAGAAGGGTTGCCTATGGGGTGTGGATGTTCCTTCACCTGAACCAACTTCACCTATAAAGTCTTTCTGCTGCTCATAGACAGAACTCCTCTCTCCTAGAACCCTAGTTTATATACTCTAGCCTCTCCAAAAGACCACGTACAACAGGTGACAGGAAGCATGTGATATTCCTGTGAGGGTCTTGTGATCCTGTCCGCCCCACCTAGAGTGGGTAGGAACAGTTACAAGTCAAGCTGATGTGACCCATTTGCAACAGGACAAAATTGAACTCCCTGAGGTAATAGTTGCTTGACGTCACGGAAGGAAAGTCACTGATAACAGGGAAGGATGTTAACCTGTCCTTGCCTCCAGCAAACCCTTTAAGAGACAAGTGTGTGGTGGGGGGGGGGGGCATAAAAGCCAGTGGTGGAAAGCAGCACAAATTATTCAGCAGAAGTTAGGGGCTGGCTAGCTATGTAGTGCAAACCTGTCTCATGAACACTTCCTGTGATCTTCAGCCTAACGTTAAGTCATTTCTGCTGCTTACTAGAGAAACCAGCATTTTCCTTGGCAAGTGAAGGAAAATACTTTTAAAAGCCAATTTTATGTGAAGGGAAGAGGCTAACGAAAGTGCTGATAGTGGGCAGAGGAATGACGAAACCAAGTGTGTAGAAGAAGAATGTGTAAGGAGATTCACTCTTCAACATCAGCACGGAAGACATTCCTTAGAACTGTGTATCCCTCCAACTTCTTACAGAGGAAAGTTAAAATCAAGCCAGTAACAACAATACATATTCAAAAGACAGCCAATTGCCGAAGTGATGGATGAGTACAGACCATGAAATGACGAAGATCCTGGGTCCACTATCCTTAGAAAACAAAATGTATTTCAGGAATTTTATAAAATGTTTTGAACACAGATTCTGTATGACCTTTCCCTAGCTCTTATATTTAAGAAGAGAATACAGTTTCTAATACTATTAGTCTATGGCAACAAACATTTCAGCAAAATCAAGAGAACTATTTAAGACTGTCAAACTCACCAGTGAATACCACCTATAACGTTTTGGAGTAAAATGTCATGTTTACCTACTTTCTGAATTAATGGAGCGGTCACCTGAGGGAAGATAGGTTCAATCCAGGGAAGAACATGTACAAGATGATTCTTGCAAGAATAGGAATGTGGGTAGCAGGTTGTCTATTAATTGCTATCAAGAAAATGAGCACATTAAATGGTTGGTTATCTCAGTGAAATAGCAGTCATTCAGCTTCAAGTGCATTTCCTCATATCTGTCCCAAGTCTCATCCAATCAGCTCATAAGAAGGTATCCTTTCAGAAAGTCCCAATCACCCAAGAAAACACAGTAACTCTCTTTATCTGCAACCGAAATGAATCTAAGGATGGAATGAAATAATCACGATACCATTTAAACTCAAAACAAATACTTAGCATATAAGTAAATTTTATTATAATGTTGTTACTGTCTTTGCCAGGTCTGTTTTGTATGGACACGGCCACATTCTTGGGAAAGTTTTGGTTAAAGTAAGTCAGGGATAATGAGGAACACGTGGAAGTTGTTCCTCTTGGGAAAGTTTTGGTTAAAGTAACTCGGGGATAACGAGGAACACCTCGTGAAAGTTGTTCCAAAGCTAAGACTGGCTGTGAAGTGTTTCACTCCATTGGTGATCTACATCATGTCAAAACTCACCAGAAAAAGGCAAAATAGGATACAAAATGGCTAGAAGCAAGATAGTCGGGAAGTCACTTTATATTAAAAAAAAATAAAATGTAGCTTTTTTCTTGAAAGTATAAATGCAACCCCTGAAAAACATAATAAACATTGAATAAATTTGTGTGTGTGTGTCTTTTGTAACACTGCTGAATAAATTACCGCTATACTTTAAAACTATATATTCTGCTTTCTAAAATTCATATTATATATAAAGTACCTATGTGTTTGATTTTTTTTAGCCAGGAGATTTACGTTATTTGGAAAAAAATACTATGAAGAAAATTTACTAACTACAACCTCATGTCTATGTATTTAAATATCTTATTTGATGTTTATGCATTTAGAAATATTCAGAATGTGAAACTGGCAAAAGAATCTGTTTAATAATGCCATTACAAGTTTCTTATAATGCTGTCAGTGCTAGCTTGAGAGAAAATAAAATAAAATTACCTAGTGCATATGTTCAGCAATAAATTTTGATGTTTAAAAACATGGACAGATTTTGCAGGCACTTTTGATTCAATATATCCAACATTAAAAACCAAATACATACAAAATTGGATTTCTCACAAACTATGCCCTACCGAGAGAATTCTAAAAATTCAGCTAAAAACACGAGCTTTCATTTTATTGATCTCTAAATCAGAATCAGACACATACATTTAAAAAATTTGTAAATAATATATACATCAAGTTTAAGTCCTCAAGCCAAATTTTAATCTGAAACCACCTGAAATAAGCAAGATAACTCTCAGAAACTTTGTTATATACAAAACGTAGATGAATATCTTACCTCCAAGCCAAGGGAGTGTTGGTTCTTAGTAAGGATTTCAATTGGATTGACATTAGAAGTTGGCAGGATCTGTACACAATCAGAAATAGTTATTAGCAAAAGCATGGCAGTTTTAGAATAATTATATTAGTCTAGAAGTTTCAAACGTTCCTTCCCCATGTTGTCTGCATTGCAGAGAATTTGATGGGTTTCTCCCAAAATCCCTATACAAACGCTTTCAATCTTGTTACACAGGAGGTATTTATCGCTGCAGACTAAGAGCAAAGTAATACTGGACACAGACAACAGCAAATGAAAAGGAAAAATGGTCTAGTCCTATGTCTACTCAAAGAGGAATGAAGGTTGAAGGAGGATAGGAAAGTGATTTCTCAGACTTCACTTTTAATTTTGGAACACAATACGTCTAGATAAGAGGCAAAAATTTCAATATAATGGTAGTATGAAAAGCCTCATCTTGGAGTTAAACCCACAGGCAGTTCTTTCCAATCTTATCTTCTATGTTGCTGAGCTGGTCTCCTAAACTATTAGGATGAATTATTTGTATAACAGCTAAAATGAGTATCACAATCTAAAAGCAACACAATGTAACATACTGTTAAATAATTGCTAAATAACAACTTTATGCACACTGTAAAGCATTATCAGATGACATTTAATTCTAATATGAGATGCAGAATTCTGAAGAAAATGATGATGATTGATTTCATAGAAAAGGGAATTGAGCTAGAGGCATAAAACTTGTATAGGTCAAAATATTTGCTAGAGACTTAATGGAGTCTGTGGTGAGAGTTGGTAGCCAGAAAAAGGTAGGTAGAACACAGCTAATATTAGAAGACAACAATTAATTCCTAGCAACATCTCCAGAATTGTGATTAATCTAGATAAATGTCATCACAATATCCCACTTGATATGCACAAATTAAGAATTGGGTTGTCTTTGAACTTGGATCCATGTGTGTCTGGAAACTAATTATCAGTTTGTAAGATAACTTTGTATTTCAAGTCAAAGGGACCCTTGTGTAAACACTGCTATATGTACAGAAATTCCAGACACAGTGTTTAATAAGGATTGCAGATTTTAAATTACTTTTGCATGGATAACTGTGTGTACATCTCCATGCTTGTGGTTTTTCTGCGAATGGTATGGAAAGCTTCTTAAGCGGGTATTTATAAAGAACACAAGCACGTAATCTTTATGCATAAATCAGAAGAGGGGACTGCATTCTTTTCTGGTAACAGCTTGAATCACTGACATTTGTGCTGATTTGCAGTGAGCCCCTCTAGCCTACTTAATCCTGTGGTAATCCCTTGATGATTAGTCTGTTTTATCATCATATTAAGAAGCTAATATAAAACGTTGGGGGTAGGAAAAATAGAAAAAAAAAGGGCATACTCCATAAACTTAGTTCGAGAAAAAAAAGTAGAGTCAGAATAATAATGAAACAACCAAGTAGTCTATTAAGAGAACATTACAATCAATTCATAAATATTTATGATAAAATGGATTGGCACCTATTCATATGGAAGCCATCACTTATGACTAAAATAACCTCATATACACAACAAAATCCTGACACTTCAATCAAGCTTAAGAAATAAGACACTCAGATACATTAAATATCAAATGTAATCTGATCGTAACTCAAGGACTTTTTATCCTAGGAGATATTCATGTCTTTTTGGCACAGATTATTCGCCTATGTCATTCCTTTGAAGGGAAAATTGACTTTCTCGGCTTCTCTCCCGAGAAACACCTTCCACAAATCCCAGTCTTTTACTTGGCACCCTCTCCTCGGGTCAATGGCCCTGTGCCTCAGGTGTGCTAAATTAGCTCTCGCTAATCTATATGCTTTTAAATTTCCAAAAGAGTAATGATAAAAATTCTCTCTTTGATCGTTTTTGTACTTAGATTTGCATTATTTATTCATGCAAACACTTTTCAGTCATTTGGGGAAAATTTTAGGAGGAAGCTGTGGTAAATGCATGTGCTTAATTTCGAATCTTTAACAAGATGTCATTTCAATTATTTATTGGAGGGTTATCCTCAGTATTTAAAAAGTAATGTTGGAACAAATTGAATACTTATGTGTCTTTAAAACTTTACTTTGTTTGCTTAATAATTTATTGTATATTATTTTCTGGGAAATATAAGTTACAAACATTACATGTTTGAAGTTAGAATTTGATTTAATTATCAATAGGAAGATTGGGGTTCAAACAAAAATATAATATGGGATATTACATATTGAAATAATAATATGAAGTAGCTCTGAAACACTAGGAATTTTTTCTTATCTACAAACGCTGGTAAACACATGAAACATTTCAAATTATAAGTAGAAAAATAGTATCTCTATAATTTTAATTAGTTAACAGCAATTAAACTATGTGAATTTATTTTAATAAGGATATTAAGCTTGTAACACTGTTCCATGAGCTTAGAATAATACTTATGTCACAAGATCATTTCTCCAATAGCATTTGATTTCAAAAGTTAAATTAAACTTAAGTAATATGTATAAATATAAAAACCATATTTGGGTTTATATATATAGATATTATATATCTATATAAGTATATATATATTGTAAACACATATGCATGTACATGTGTATATATATATATATATATATATATATGACAATTGATGAGAAAAGAAAAAAACATAAACTTGAGACATGGTAAAGAGACATGAAAATGAGGTTTTGGAGAAATAAAAAGAAGGGGTAAAAGATGTAATCATGTTATAACCTTAAAAAATAATAATTAAAAAAACAAACAAAAGAAGAAACTGTATGTTTTAGGAGTACTACCTGAGCACTGTTTGCAGACATATATACACTATAAAATTTCAATAAGGCTGAACATATCTAAGCTCTAATCATTTATATCAAAAGTTCAATACAAAATTTTGATATCTGTAGTCCCACTAATGTGCAATGCCTATAATTCTTGCTACTGACTGTAGCTTAGTCACAGTGACTATCTTGTCCAAAAAAATAACATGTTTCAATAGTCAAACATGGGCCAGGCAGTGGTGGTGCACACCTTTAATCCCAGCACTTGGGAGGCAGAGTCAGGCGGATCTCTGTGAGTTCAAGACCAGCCTGTTCTACAACAGCTAGTTCCAGGACAGGCTCCAAAGCTTCAGAGAAAGCCTGTCTCAATGCAAAAAATTAATTATGTCAAAAGCAAAATATGAAATTCATATTTAAGATGTCAAAAATAGCTGAATGCATTTCTATAATAACAAAAAGTCATTGTTTAGCATAAGGATACTAAGTGTCCAAGGGACTGTGAATGTATATCCCTCTTCCTATCACAGGTAGTTTCCTCATGTAATGTATGCAAATTGGCATTGAAATTTCAAGTAGATAAAATACATTTAAAATAAATTATTGTGTTTATGCTTTAATCTTTGTGTTAAGAATTTATTTAAAAATGTCTTGAATTTTATAATATTAGTAAGCTTATTTTAAATATGCAATGACCATCATTTCAAAAATACATAAAAGACAGTGAAGGTACCAGGGAAATTAAAGCGCTTGTGGAAATTTTTAAAAATGTTTATTTCAATAATTATTGAACTTGCTGCTGTGAAGTTGAAATCTCCTAATTTCTATAGTTATCTGAAGTGCTTTTTCCTGTTTGATGACATCATAATATTCAACTTATTTCTTAATGTTAGATAAGTAAGATTTCTAAAATTTTAGTTGCCCAGATTCCATTTTTGAAGGTCTAAAGAATGCTTGTGATATGACTAGTATTTAATATGTCCAGTAGTACTACTTTTTATTCACTTAACCCTCAATGCTTTAGAATGGTTTCTGCATTCCACAGCATACTTAGATATTTTATCTCCCTTGATGAAAATAAGGTTCTTCCTTCTTCTTCTTCTTCTTCTTCTTCTTCTTCTTCTTCTTCTTCTTCTTCTTCTTCTTCTTCTTCTTCTTCTTCTTCTTCTCATTCTAAATTATTCCCCTTTTATTTAAATATCTAGAGTCTGAGGTAACTTTAAATCAAAATTCTTTTTTCTAAAGCAAAACTTATTGCCATATTAATCATATCCAAGTTCCTAGATAGAATGTTTTCTCTTTTCCTGGCTCAACAGTGTATGTTACCTCCATCTCTTTCTATGTACCTCTGTTCCACTGGATTTTTATGTGAATTTTTTTTCTGTTAGTGTTGCAACTGAATGAAGTAACAATATCCAGTAAAATACCTGAATAGATAAAGTTAATTAAAATATAAAACGATATTTCCAGAAGTAGAACATTTGAAGTAGATTGAAGGGAATTAAATCAATATAGAGTTTCATCTTAATAATTCCTAAACCATCCTTAAAGGAATCTGATGTGGGAAGTCCTTCTATATATGTGTTGGTATTTTGTTTGTTTGTTTGTTTTTTCTTAAGGAATAAAGCTTTTTTGGCTAATGATTTAGCACAGTAAAGTCAGGTGGGAAATCTGTACAGAAATATATGAGAGAGTAGGGGAATTCAGAGAGACATCTTGTAGCTGCCAAAGGGGACAGATGCTGGAACCTTATCAATAGGCCACAGCTTAGTGGTGAGATACAAAATAATATGAATGGGTTGATTTAAGATGTAAGAGCTAGCTAGGAATGTATCCAAGCTATTGGTCAAGCAGAGTTTTAATTAATATAGTTTCTGTGTGATTATTTGGGTCTGGGTGGCCAGAAAATTATACAAGTAGTCTCTGTTTCCAGGATTCAAACAACTACTGCATAAAGGTAAAAATTCTGTGTGAATTACCTTTTCATTACATTTTATAAATGTGCTTAATTGTATATGAAATTAGAGCATGTCTTATCAATCATAATAAAAGCTAAGTGGGTAACACTGAAATGCTTTTGAATGTTGGTATCCAAGCCTAAATTTGAGGAAGATGTTTATTTTTATTACATAGTCATAGTCTATGAAATGATAGTCACATATAACTTTCATCAATTTTATTAATTTTTCTATTATATTCTATGACTCTTCAGAGCTTTCAAAAGAACTGCATAATTAGATTGTGAGAACAGAAATTCTATCTCATGATATTCTAAAAATAATAGCTTGTCATCTGGTGCTTTAGTAAAGACTATGATTTTCAAAAATGTACTAAAAAGTGCTCTAGTAAACAGAAATTTTATTATAAACATTCTTCTTGTTTGCTTAGTCTTCATTTAAACAACATACATATAGTTTTTAATGTATAAAATCTTGCTACATATTTAAAAGTTCAATAATATGTTCAAATATAGGATACAAGTGGATTGGTTTATTTTCAATCACATAGAGTATCATGATCAGCACCGCCGTAAACCTAGCTTTCAAAGTTCTCCTGTTCTCCACACATCTCTGACTGAACTACTCGGAATTCTAGAGAACTAATTCTCATATTTTATACCTCAGAGATCCTTGTTCTCACCCTTTAAGTTAAGTCATTGCATGCCACACCCAGGGATTTAAAATATAAGGCATGTGTACAATATTCATGGTTGTATTTTCTCTGCTAATATTGTACGTTCCCTGAATTTATGATCTGGTTCTCCTGCCTACAGTGAAAGTTGTATAACTTAAAAAGTCTTCAGTGTATCAGGAATCTATAAATATTTTTTAAATGAGTAATTCAAAGTTCGCACCCTGAACCAGTTTTGATAAGGAGAGAACACATCTCCTTTCACTGTTAACGTGACAAAGAGACTGATTTTGTACCTGTACACTGTTACACTTTGGGGACACATATTTTCCCACATCCAGAAAGGTACTTCTATATTTTTGTAATGTAGTATAGAAGTGACTTCCTCACAGTGGCTAAGCCCACTAAGATCTGAAAAGATTTGTTAAAATTGTGTGGAGAAAAATACGGAACTCCTGTCGGGAAAAAAAAATGCTCCATCGCTGTCTATAAAATGTGGGGGTATAAAAGATTTTTCTCCTCTTTAATCATAGCTTCTCTAACTTAATTCAGCTCTTCATGATTCACGTCACACCAAATATACTTTTAATTTCTCCTTTCACTATTACATTTCTATCATTTTTATAGAGGTGAAAGTTGAATTAGCATAACAAAATAACCAGGGTTCCAAACATAAAATGGGTCATTTTCTTGGGAAAAATACCTTGATTGTTTTTTACAAGTAATAGTGTCACCATATAATATACTGAATATAAAGGAGAATGGATTTCTAGCCAGAGTGCTATGGTAAATAAGCTAGACATTGGTTAGTGAAAAGGAACTCAGTGACCAGAAGACAACCAGTGCCACAATTTAAAACAGGATGGCTGGAATATAAAATTTAGAACATTAACTTATGGTAAAAGTCCATGGAAGGGCTCAAACACACACACACATACACACACACACACACATACAAGCATGTGCGTGCGCACACACATTTTGAAGGAAAAGTAGAGTTTAAAGTGACAACGATGGTCTGCAGTTGATATACTTTATGCTTTCCTGATGAACTTGACTTACCACATCTCTCACAAGGGTACCAATAATTCCACCTAGTTGAAAAACCCATGAAGTAAAGCTGAGTCCAGCCTGATAAGATATCCCTGATGGTGTAATAATGGCATTTATGTTGGTAACTGTTGCCTAAATAGACCTATGTCCTACTCTATAGGAGGGATTTGGTTCTGGTAATGTAAATCTAGCTAAATACTATAGCTAGAGATGTCATGGCTCATACAGTTGAACCTACTATTGTTACTTTTCTAAACCAGTATAATGTTTTACTGCATTCTGATTTTTTTACACCTTCACCCATAGGTAAATAACACCCTCCTTCATAATCAAAGATGCTTCTTCATGCCACAGATGACCATTTCAAAAACGTACAATTGGCCAAAATGCGGAGGACAAACACATCATTGATGTGGGAGTGTCATATATCAATCTGTTGATTTCATTGGTTAAGTAATAAACAAACTGCTTGGGCTCATAGGTTAAAACATAGGTGGGAGGAGCAAACAGAACAGAATACTGGGAGAAAGAGGAAGTGAGCTCTCAGACTCGACAGCTCTGCTCTCTGGAGCAGAGAAGCAATGCTCCCCTCTCCTGGGTGGACGCGGGGATAGCTCTGCTCTCCGAGATGCATGTGATGAAGCTCCGACCCAGGATGGATGTAGGCTAGAATCTTCCTGGTAAGCCACCTTGTGGGCTACACTAGAAATGGGCTAGTCCAGGAACGAGAGTTAGCCTAGAAGAGGCTAGGTTGAAATGGGCCAAGCAGTGATTAGAATACAGTTTCCGTGTAATTATTTCAGGGCATAAGCTAGCCAAGCCAGGCGGCCAGGGGTGGCCCGGGTGCTGGGGACGCAGCCCCACCGCTCCTATTACGGCACATCATAGATTGCAGAACTTCAGTTGGAAAATCTATGGCTGCAATACTCATGTCTAAGTGTCAGGGAGCATCGAGAAAAGGGTGTGAAAAGGATATAAGAGCCAGACGATTGGGGTGTCCGATGTTTAATACTGTTATATACGAAAGAAAAGCTACACTCACTAAACCTTGGCAATAACACCACCTATACATGATATGCACAATAACAACACTGGTGGATATGTTAACACAGACGGGGAAACCTCATTAACACCCCACAACTAGAAGAAGAGCTACAGAAAAAAAAATTAATGGCTGCTGAGAAAGTGAGAATCATTCTCCAGTTCCAAATTATCATCAGAAACACAAATATAGATGGGGAACACTAATGAAGTCTATAGGGGGTGTGTCCACGCACACGCGTGTGTGTATCTGTGTATCTGTGTAAAATAATGGCAATTTCAAAAGATGTCAATAATCTTAGAGGAAGTAGCGGGACAATGGAGGAGTTGGATGGAGTGAGGGAGAGACTAAAATAGTGTAAAACAATGCTCATACATTAAATTATATATATAAAATAAATAGATAAGTGTGTAATGAAAACTATGCACAGTACTTCACTCTCACTAATTTGAAGCAATTTGTATTATTTAATTCAATCTCATGAAGTTGTCTGGTGGTTTTTTAAATATACAATGGTATGTGAAATATATGCAACTTTTCAACTGTTTAATAATCTCTGATAGAATAAACAAAGATTTTTCAGGAATTTCAGGTGTAAGATGCAGACCCCTCTTCCCATGACATGGTTGCTTTTCTCAGTGCTAATTTTAACAGCTCATTTTGTGTTGATTTTAACACATTCTGCTGCCTAGACATTTTCTATACAGCTACACCACAGAGAGGCAATTTTGGCATCTGCTTAACGAAATATCAGTCAACTTCCTCTAGAAATAAATTATCCACTGAAATATGAGTAAGTCTCTCTCTTAGTCATTTAGTGAACCTAAAAAGACAGAGGTATCTTGAGGAAGAGGGCATCGCGCCTCCAGACTGTTTTCAGACTATCTGGAAATATCCTCCTCTCTGCTAATCTTTTAATTTACGGGCCTACACAGCAGAATTGACAATTCAACTTTCCTTTCTAGGTGCTATAAGAACTGACTTTCTCTCTCTCCCCTCTCTCTGTCTCCTTTCTCTTCTCCCCTTTTAGCTTCATATTTCATATGCCACAGTCAGAATTTGTTGATTTTTTTATGCTATACTTCCCAAAATATATCATTGGAGCTATGAGTTTCTCCCAAGCTCCTCTTTGTTTCTGGAGTATATTCTCCACCCTCCCCCCCATTGCCACTCCTACTATATCCAATATACAGCTTCCAGCTTAATGAAAATATTCTCAGTGGAATCTCACAGTCCTCCATGACTGAGACTGGCTCCTCTGTAACAACTTTGTTCAGACTTTTAATATTCTCTTATTGTAGTATTTCCTTGCTCATACTTATTAGAATTTGATTTTATGAAGTTCTTATCAATTAAAGAGAATACATACTTGAAAAGTCCACCTAAGTAAAAATCTTTCATAGATGATTAGAATTTATTATCAATAATAGAGTAACAAACATAATTTTGATTTATACTTAAATGAAATTAATTTTTAAAAATTTGCAAAACTATCATGTTTCTTAAAATGCTGATTACACTATGAGTAAATAAATGGATATTAATGAATAAAAATGGATTTGAGTAATTTTTGAGTGATTGGTAATTTTTCAGAGATGATGGTATAATTGAAAAGTAAATCATTTTCGCTTAGCATCAGGGTCTCAAAATATTATCACTGTGGACAGTTCTAGTAATACAGAGGCTATTCTACTCTGCCAAGTCTGCTGCTATGATGATAATTTTCTTTGTTTACCATTTCTTCTCTCACTGTTTGCTTTTTGTTTCTTCTTTACTTAAAAACTAGTATGTATCTATTGGTAACTACTTGTATGTATCTATTAGTATCTATAAATACATCAATGACTTTGACAGATTGACATTAGTGTGAACTGTTTCATTCCTCATATGACCATTGACTCATAAAAAAAATACAGCCACTTGGTACAGTGTGAAAATGAACCAGTGGATATGAGCTTTTTATGTGCCCAAATTTGAAGATAAATAGAAGACCTGTCAAAAACATCATAATTGGCTCCATGAAATACTTTGTCTTTGGAAAAAACATCACTTTTAGAGTTTATAACTTGGTTTTACCTTTGAAGTAGCAGAATACTGATTTTAATTACACAACTAAAACTGTATTTTACTGAAATCTTAAAAGGAAAAGAGCTATATCTGTAGTCGATTAGTGGATATTTTCATATCAGGATGAGTTTATGCCTTTTTGCATAGACCCATAATTGCAAATAAGTCTGATTGTGAAGACTTAGTTTATGCACAAAACCCACAATTACTTAACAACATTTTTACTGAAAAACAAGACAATAGTAAATTATTAATGTATATAGTTATGAAAATGGACATCAAGGATATTAGTTTCTACAAGCTGGGTCTGAAAGTTTTCTGACTAGAGATGTGAAAAGTGTCATGAGAGACTAGAGACTCAGAGAACATTGACAGAGGCCATGAACTATGGATATAGAGATGACATGAATACCATACTCTGTGTGTTCATGTGTCCATACATGACTAGAGACACAGAGAGCATTGACAGATGCCATGAACTATGAATATAGAGATGACATGTGTACCATTCTGTGTGTGTTCATATGTTTATACACATCATCAACTCTAAGACTAGAGACTCAGAGAGTATTGACAGATGCCATGAACTATGGATATAGAGATGACATATGTATTATACTGTGTGTGTTCATATGTTCATACACATCATCAACTCTAAGACTAGAGACTCAGAGGGTACGGATAGAGAACATGAACTATAGATATAAAGATGACATGTGTACCATATTGTGTATGTTCATAAGTTTATACACATCAACACCTCTAAGGTTATTGTTACAAGGGTATTGCCAAAATAGAAAAATAATTTTACTTCTAAAATTTTAAATCTAACTTTGTAGTTGATTACCGAGAGGCCTTTGAGTATAATACTCTTGAATGTTAAGAGGGAGATAAACAATGGAATGTTTATAAATTTGGGGTTATTTGCTTCCATCACTGAAGATAAATTTAGTGACTAATGCAATTTTAAGGAGAGAACTTGCTGTTTTGAAATATCTTAGCATTTTCTGTGTATTTCAAAGAGAAAGTCAGTACATCCGAAAAAAAAGGAAATTAGAGCTGTATCAATCACTTAGGGTCACTTGGCTACTTCTAAAGTGATATGTAATATTTGGAACTATAACTCTTTTTGTTGTTGTTGTTGTTGTTCCTGCTGCTGTTGTTGTGTTTCAAAACTGTATTTCTTTGTGTAGCCTTGGCTGTCCTGGAGCTAGCTGGGTAGACCAGGCTGGCCTTGAACTCACAGAGTCCCTGCCTCTGTCTCCCAAGTGCTGGGGTTAAAGGTGTGCACCATCACCTCCTGGGAGGACTCTAACTCTTTCTTTTTAAAGTTATGTTTAATTTCTCTATTGTAGAGTATTTGTGCTTAAACTTTTCTTACCAAGAATAGAGGCTGATGGAATAATATTTACTTGTCTTTATTAACCTTTTATATAAACAACATAAATTAATTAGAGGCACAATGTAATTTAAAATAACAAAGTTTAATTTTGTTTCTTTGAAAGATAAATATAATGAAAGAAAGCAATTTTCTTTCCTTCCCTGAATTTTCCTGTGGGGTTAGCTAACGTGATGAAAGTAGCCGCGCCAGGATCACAATATGGCTGCTCCAAGCAGCACCCTTGAAGTTTATTTTAGATCATACATTTTTATACTGGTTAAATTTTAGTCTGGTCAGTTGTATGAAGTTTATCTTTTCCTGTAGGTATGCATCAGACTCCTATAACTTTTAACAAGACCAACAAAGTTAAGCAGGGGCCTGATCCGTGAAAACAACCAGTCTGAAAAATATTGGTACTTTTCTGAATCCTGGGAGATAAAGATCTCACTGAAACCAAAGTGTGATATCTCATGAATTGTTTTACAAAAGAGACATTTCTGTCAGGGATCAGCTTCGACAAAGATACCACTTACCAGGGCAGGGGTACGGGGATTGGAACCGTAAGTAAAAAGAATGAAGACGTGAGTGCAAATCACAAAACAGAAGCACACGACAGTACCAGGAGGGAGGTCCAGAGAATAGTGGTTAGCCCACATTTAATTTTCCATATACTTTCATCAGTATCCTTCTTGAAAATGGTCCCTGACACAATCCTTGATCCTCTCCTGTAAAGTTCCAAGTTAACCAGAGATGAAAACAAGAGCTTTGAATGGCCAGAGACTGAATGTATCATGCTATCCTAGTTAAGTCCACCTTTGGTTGTGTATGATTTTGTATTAGAGAAAACATCACTGTGCTGAAACCACCCTAAAATAAACAAGTTTATATATGGAATGGCAGTGAAACTGTAGAATATTGGTATCCTCCTATGTTCGCCACAGACCATCTTTATAAGCAGCGACTAAACTAACTAGATAGTCTTATAGCTCTAGAGATAAGAAGTCTAACAGATCTGGAGGTTTAACATCAAAGAGTCGGCAGGGTTGCCTTTCTTTTAAGAGATTTTAATGATACTCTATTTTCTTGACTTCCCAGTTCATTTGAGTGCACCTTTATCTGTTGGCTCATAGGCCTATTCTACTCTCATGATCATGCATCATGACATTAATTTTAATTCTCCTGTTTCTTTCAAAAGGATCTAAATGACAAACATAGACTCATGCAGACAATGCAAAATCATCCCCTTTGACAATAACCTTATATTCACAAAGACACCATGATGTGCACATACACACAATTTAAAAAATTCTTAAGAAAAAATAAAGTGTAGTTCTCAATTACAACTCTTTCCCATGTTTGCTCGATAGGAGCAACTCAGTTATGTGATATGTATGTGCCCATAATTTGACTTTTGAAAACACATATTCCTTTTATGTTTGCCCTCTATTTGTTTACTTATGTTTTAAAATAAACAATTCATGCTAAACATTTTATTTTTTAAAACATTGTATTATTTGCCAAATGGGTAGCAAGTTTATTTGTGATAGAAATGGACACAATGTAACAGATGATAACTGGAATGAAAGATAATCTCCCACTCCTCTCTCCTACATTGAAAAGAGTATATGACATGACAGGGATAATGAATTTAGGCCTATGATCAAATTAACACCAGGTTATTCTAAGCAAGGGGTGTTCCTGTGCAGTAATTCTGCTGCTGTGAGCAGGAAAGAAATGCATTGTTCCTAGCTGTTATTATAATCCATGCAACAATGCTTACTGGGGCACAGTATAAATAAAAACCTGTGGAGGGCATAACAGCTTTGCTATCATCTGAGCAGCTGAGAGATAGAATGACTCCCGGAAGGAGATAGCACACTCTGGAATAGAGGAAAAGGAAAAAGAAAGAGAGATCACCACGATAATAACCTGAAATAAGTGGAGCACGCGGGGCTGGGGAAATGAGTCAAACATTAAATAAAGTTGAAAGAAATGAGAAGACATAACACATTTGTTGCAAAGCCGGGAACTTATTTAAATCACATACACAAATACTTATTACCTCTTAATTATTTATGTATATGTATCTGACACATATTTGTTGACTCAATACTTAATTAAATCGTGATCATATATTTGCAATTTAGAAAAGGTGCAAATCATAGTAGTGGTTCCCCAATAACCCATTTTATTTTATGGTTTCTCAGAGCAATGTTTGTTGAGCTTAGCAGTGTGATCAGTTCTGGATAGCTAGTGGCTTGTAGTCGAAGTCTCTGCATTGTGATGCAGGAAAAGAGACGTCATTCTTCTTTTTCCAGATGTTAGCTGCGAGGAAAACATCGCTGCAACCCACGCCTCCATGACAAAATGGGGAAAAGCTATATCAACCATCAACTGAATCACTAAATAGCTCTGCAGGTGGAACAATGAAAAGCATAAGGAAGTGTTTCAAGTTTATTGTGGGAAATATTATATATCAAAGATTGGAATGGTTAACCATCATTTTGTGTATATGTTGTGACTGTCTGTACAAGGTGTGCATGCATGTGCACATGTCATGGTAATCACATGCATATGGACTTCAGTAGCCAACATCGTCTAGATAGTTCATGTTTTGAGACAGGATATTCCCACTGGATTTGCATCTACACAATTCAGCTAGACTAACAGGCTAGCTGGCTAATGAATGCCAAGGCTCTGTTTGCTTCTTGAGCTCAGAGTCCAGGTTGTAGGTGCATCCTGGGGAGCTTTACATAGGTACTTGGAATCCATACACAGGTTCTGGTTGTTGCATGGCAAGCATTGGACCTTTTTGCCAACTCCTGCACAGATGCTTGTTTATTAGAGGCAGTAACCCAATCTAATACCACACCTGTACAACACATAACCTCTTTGGCACAATTTTACAGCATGGCTGTTTTTTCTACTCTTAATTCCCCACCCTGGGTTAAGCTAAAGTAAGATCATTGATTGCCTTCTAATTATGTTTCTCCTCTGAGTTGCTGAGTTTTTTATAGAATTTTTCTTTACATTCATGGTGTGCAATTTTGGGTCTCTCTTGCACTTCAGAATCCTACTGAATGAGCAAAGATTTTAGAGTCTCATTGGGACTTTAGCATCAAGAAGGAAGGAAGGGAATTGTTGGAAGATGAATTGATTTTCAACTGTGAAACGTCATCTCATTGGGATTGTATTACTGGGGAAGAGAAAAGGCAGTATTTTATTTAAATATAATGTTGAAAATGGTACATTCATTTATTTATCTGTCTCTTGAAACTCATAGGCAAAGGCCAAAGACTCAAGACCAAATATAGATTTATGACGGTCTTCATTTCTCAAATCAATGTTTTTATATCATAACACACATTGCTTATTTTGGGAAATAACATTTGCCTTCAATATGACTTTTTGTGATGAAGTGGTAGTCTGTATTTTAAAATTAAAATGTGCTCTCTTGTAATGAGATGATTTCTAAGCACTTAGCAATGCTGAAGCCAAACAGAATTATACAGAGTGAACATATTTGTGCACAGAGATTATTATTCCTCAGAATTGACTTAGAAAAGGTTCAAAGTGCTGAACTCAGCTTTAAGGATGCTAGTATATAAGCTAGAATGCCAAGTGACCTGGTTGTAGACTTTATTAAAATGTGTGGGAGATGACCAGAGAGAGCCGTTCACTGCGCTCCCCAGGGCTTTGTCTCATTAAAGATTGAATTTGAACAAGTACAGAACAGCAGAGGGAAGAGGGGTGAAACTTGACTTTTAAAACTTACTCCTTTTACTTTTGAGACTACTGTTATACCATCCCCCATCTCTGCTTCCCCTCTCTCAAAAGAGTCCAAAGAACACCTCTGTTTTCTGTTTTTCTTTCAAGTTCATGGTTTCTTTTTTCTTTTTTTATGGTTTCTTTTTTCATAAATTGTTTTTACATACACACACACAGCACAAAATAAATACAACCCATTCATTTTTAATTAATGCCAATAATAGTCTTTAGTTTTGTTGTTTAGCATGATTTCATGTTAAGTCACCCAAACAAAATATTATATGGGATTATTCATTGGTATTTTTTGAGTAAGAAATGATAAACAAGTGTTTGGAGAATTCAGAGGAAGACTTTGGTGCGACCGGACACTCCAGATACCTTGAAAGAGAACCATGGTGTTAGCTCTATGGAAAAGTTGCTAACTACCAAAATATCAGGGAGTAGAATAAGTGGAATTTCTTCACTGTGGTCACTAAAAAGAGCCGTTTGTGGGAAGACTTATAAAGGAAATTGAATAGAAAAGAAGGGTCTAGGAACTTACTAACAATGATTTTTAAAATTTAAAGAAATGAGTTAGGAAGCAAGTTCGTCATTTTTCAAGTAGACCGTCTAAGAATTGTAGGGCGTGAATAGCAACAGGCTGTACATGTCTATCCAGCGAGACAGAGGGTGCTACTTTCTGTTGTCTTAAAACACGGCTTTTTCTTGGTCTTTGAATAAAGATACGAAGGAATGTACCAAGAGGAGCCAGGGAATGTGGAGGAACAGGGGAAATCAAATCCTCCTGAGAGTGCCTAGAACTTTCCTTCAATCAGCCTTATGTATGCTTGCTGCGAAGTTTCCTCTTCAGCCCTAACCAGCCCCAAGGGGCTCAGGGAACCCAGTGCTTAACAATCGACTCTCTGACCTCAACCTAAACTCTCATCTCTAGCTCTAAATTATCTAGTTTAAACTTCAACCCTCGATCTAGAATTGCCTCCTGGGCATTTCTGTTTCAGATTCAACATTTCTAAAATCTGAATATACTTTCTTCTGGAAAAAAAATTAAATAAATCAATCTTGCCTCCTGACTCATGTTTCTATAAACTGAAGTTGGACACTTTGTTTCCCACCCCTTCTCCTACCCATCCATCCCTGAGACAGCACTCATACATTGTATCCACCCTTAGCTGAACATAGCTTAATTAATCACCGAACACACAAGAATGTTTTCTTATCTGTTTGGAGTCCATGACCTTTAAATTCTCTTCCAAAACTCATTCTGCCTGATGCTAGACTCTGAATAAATGCACAGCTGACTAGAAACATTGCAGTAAAGATTGTCTGATTTTGTGGGTCACTTTACGACTGTTACAAAAAAAAAAATTGGTAATTAAGCTGGCAACAGATTTCTCCCTAAGGGAATTTTAAAAAGAATTTTCATTTCCTTTATCCTGTAGCCCTTCCGAGTTGTTGGGTATGCTTCATATAGATTACATTTGATACAAAAAAAATCCACTTCGAATTTAGCCATGTAGTCAGAGAAGTCAGTTAGTCATACACAGTGTGTTCCCTCAAGGACAAGTTTCCTGCTGAATTAAACCATTTAATAAAGTATCCTAAAGCAGTTAAAATAAATAAGTTGAAACTATGAAGTTAGTTGAGATTATAGCCGAAAAGGCCTCAAAGCGATTTTCATTTAATTAAGGAAAGACAGTCTGTTAATTATGTCAGTAATGGGGTAGAGCTGTAGCCTAGGCTCGGGAGTCCGCTCCAGGGAGCAAGTTGCCTCCTTATGGTCGCCTGAAATACAAGACCAAATGTCCCGATTTTAGATCTTCTCAAAAGATGATAATAGTAATAAATTAAGCATCATGGTTTTTTTTTTTTTTTTGGTGTTAGATCTTTTAACACTCCACAGGCACTTATGCACATGGACAAGTACAAAATCATTCACGGGTGGAAAAACATCGGATTAAATATGACCATAGTGACTGCTCCTATCCTTACTGTGGTTCAACTACGGCAATGCAGACTTGAAATGGAGTGACCACAGTTTATTTGTTCATTTGGTTAGATAGACATAAAAATTGTGTTTTCCAATCAGATTCTACAGAAATAAAAACTTTGATAGCAAATAGGGAACTTTGTTAGTTATACTTTCTAAGATGCCTGTTAAAAAGAATATTTTAATTGCCAATATCCTGTCTTTTTTAGCTCATAAAAACGATATTTTCATAGAGTTTAATTTAATACATGTGTTATAAATAGCCATCATCAATATCATTGGCGGTGACATGGATTGAACAAAAGGCAATTGTCGTTATTTGATGACAATTAAGCACTTTAAGTCATGACTGCCTTTCACATCTAAAAATGGCATTTAATAACGTCTAAAACAGAAATTCACTTATCTGGCTCAGAAAAGTATTCTCCTTCCTGTTACCTTGTGACTCTTGTTGTTTATGACCTGAAATATTTGCAAGTTAAAACAGAACTTTATAGTGTAGATAGGGTGTGTGTGGTCCATGAACTAAAAACAAGCTTTTCAAGAGTTCTAGTCAAAACTGTTGATTTTTATTCATTATCACTTTTATCCACTCATCTTTTTCTTATCTGACAAATAGCAGAAAAACTGTTATCTATTAATTATTTTAAGGCACAGTGTTTGATATAACATAGA
Organism: Microtus ochrogaster; assembly: GCF_000317375.1. Taxonomy (NCBI): domain Eukaryota; kingdom Metazoa; phylum Chordata; class Mammalia; order Rodentia; family Cricetidae; genus Microtus; species Microtus ochrogaster. The sequence continues at coordinate 90,821,090 of NC_022011.1, forward strand.
ATGCACTTCTAAGGCTTCTTTAAGATAAAAAATAACATGCACATTATCTCAAAAGTATTTTAAAAAATCATATCATTTACATTGTTTTACATATATATCATTTTATTATCTAAATAAATTCACAATTTTATTGTGTACCTAGTATAATTAAATATGTTTTTCTAATCATAGGCTGAAAAGAGTGAACTAACTGGTTGATTCCTTAAGCTTTCATTCTGGGGGAAGAAGAATCACATCTGCTTCAAATACATAAAACTATTTCATAAAATTTAAGAAATTTTTACTTACTGTCATATAACATGTTATAATTATTGTATATAGCATGCTTCTTTTGCCCACATACTATTTTTTATATTACAGAGAGCCATAAAATAACACGAACAGGGAAGGTACAGGGTACCCACTCCTCCAAGAGCAATACAATATTTAGAAATGCTAAACTACCTAAAAGACAAAAATAAACTTTTTTAAGCCTCACTTAAAAGTAGCCAACGGTAACCTGTATCTTTTTTCCTATCCATGACTCAGTAAAGTCAAGGATGGCTCCAATAGAACCACCCCATTTTATACATAATGATTTTATTTACTTTTTGAAAAAAAGCTGGACAATTTCATACATGTACACATGTATTTTGATCATATCTTCCCCCATTAACCCTGTCCAACCATACCGAGAACCTATGAAACCATCCCTCCTGTAACTACACAATTGATACTATTATTTGGCCAGAATCAAATAATGATCAGCACTAATTGGACTCATTATGTTATTAGAACTCCCTCTTGAGGTCTGTTAAAGGAAAATTGGTAAGGTGGAGAGAAGAGGAGAAAGGACAAAGGACGGAGTCCAGAAAAGGTGGAACAGGAAGTGCAGTGTCACAGTAGAAAAGGGTGACTCAGTCCAACACTAGCTTTCGACTTGGTGGCCATGCCACAAACCTTTCCATGTTCAGGACAGAAGGTCAGACATATTTGCTCTCTCATATCCACAAGTCACTGATGCAGGGCAAGCTCCCGGAATAGGAACTTTCTTCATCAATTCTATGACTCTTTCTGAGCTGGCTGCTTGGGGGAAAAAAAAAACCTTCAAAAATGCAAGACACATGTGATAGCTTTTGAGATTGATACCATACCTTGATACAGGAGCTCCAGGATAGTGTGTCACCTGTTACAAAAGCTGAGTGAACCAGTGTACATATATGGGATCAATGCATACAAATGTATGAGACCAACAGCATGAGGGGTAGTGCTGATATAACCGAAACAGTCCATTAATGGATCACACACGGTGAAATGGTCTGCAGGTCAGGTTCATTGGAGAAACAGGTATTACATTCTTTACTGTCCTAACAAAACCTTCATCCAGTAACTGATGGAAGCAGATGCAGAGATCCACACCCAAGCACCAGGCTGAGCTCCTGGAGTCCAGTTGATGAGAAGGAGTATGGATTATATGAAGAAGGGGTGTCAATAGGATGAATGGGGAAACCCACAAAGTCAGCGAACCCAACCTAGTAGAAGCTCACAGACTCTGGAGTGACAGCTGGGGAACCTGCATGGGACCGAACTAGGCCCTATGAATATGGGTGATAGTTGTGTGGCTAGGTCTGTTTTTGGAATCCCTAGCAGTGTGACCAGGATTTATCCCTGGTGCACAAACTTACTTTGCAGTCCATTCCCAATATTGGGATGCCTTGCTCAGTCTCGACAAAGAGGGGGTTTTAGTCCTGCCTCAACTGAGTGTGCTATACTTTGTTGACTCCTCATGGAAGGCCTTACTCGTTCCGTGGAGTGAATCAGGGGTGAGTTTGGGAGAGGCTGGGCGTAAAAGTGAGGAGAGGGGGAAAGATAGAACTGTGATTGGTATATGAAATAAATTTTAAAAAAATTAAAATTTACATTGATTATTAATATATTTGCCTAAATCTTTGAAATGCTTTTTATTACAAGCCTTCTTTGGTAACAAAACACTCTTCAAAAAACTACAAAAACAAACCTTTGCATTAAATAGCAAGAGATGTAAACTAGAAGATAATAATACTTTCCCATCAAAGGTTTATTAAGTGAATTATGTTTTCTGATCTACTTTAAAGATAATCCCCAAGTATTTGCTTCTTAAATCAATAAGTTCCACTTTAAAAATAAAAGCAGATCTTATGAAGGCAGAAATTAGATAGAGCTCCTATATATATTCAGTAAATTTATTCTCACTATTGACTTTTGAAACTCTTTGAACAATTTTTAGTTCTCTCTTTCATCTTTTTAATCATGTTTACTTCAGATAAAAGAAACAATAACAATCTAAAGTTATCCCCTCACACAGAAGTCTGCGGTTGAGGTCCTCTGCATGGGAAGGTGCTGTTGCACACTCAACACCAGCTATGATCTTGTCCGAAAGAAATATTTAACAACATTCTAAATTTTGGAAGAGAAATCATGCTAAAGTTGGGTTATATACCATTCACTAGTACCTTCCATTTTGAACTAATGATACCGTGCTGTAAATTATATGTGGTAACTCTGGTGATGAAGACACATGGTAGATTGTAAGATCTGTATTACTTTCAAAAGAATAACAGTCCATAAACACCTTCATAATAGGACATTTATACTAAGTAAAATCCTTGCTTCCCTTTACGATATTTTTTCTCATGAACCAACTTTACAAAACATTAGTACTTATATTGTGTTAGAGTTAAGAAAGCCTTAGCTTCTCTACAGAATGATCTGATTCCCCCCCCCCTTTTTTGTCAACATTTAACCTGTATGGCAGCTTCCTAGGTGCCATGACTCATTAACATAAATCTAATTTTTTCATATAGTTATAAAATTGACCATTATAATTATCACAATGTAAGTAGAATAAAAATTCCCAAGTATCAATCATAAGAGCAAGCTTTAAAGTATTTTAAGTATGAAATGTATTAATATTCCATAATCATCATTTGCCAGATCATGTATAGACTTATTATTTAGCAACAATTGACCTTTTTTTAAATAAACATTTGACTGTATTCAGAAAACTAGGGTTGAATGATTGGTTGTTGAGTTCCAAATTAAATCTTGTTTGAAATAATTTATTCTTGAGAACCAAGTTATAATTTATGAAATCTAAATCATTTCTTTTGTCAGCTGTAGATATAATAAAATATAATTTAAATAACTCTTGTGCATTTTTTTATGTCATCATCTGTCATCGAAGTCCATGTATGATTAATTGCTCTTTCCTGAATCTGGGTAAGAAACTGGAGACACCTAGTGTGTGTCTGAAACATTGCAGAAGCATTTACTGTGAACTTGACAAGTTCTGTCTCTTGTACTTTGAATTCACTAGGTCCAACAAGTTCATATTAACACACCATAGACACAGAAACGATCTTTCATTATCAGCAGAGGAAACTGAAAATAAAGTAAGTAGTCAAGCACATAACTAACTACTTAAACAACAGCACTTAAATTACACACACACACACACACACACACACACACACACACACACACACGAGTGCGCTCACGCGTTTTCCCCAGATCCTTCAAAGTGTATGTGATTGTGTGTTTCAGGTGAAAAGTAAACATTTCTGAAACCATGTGCTCAGCAAGATTCTCTTCTGGAGGAAGAGAAGATGGTGATGTGGAGCAGGAAAGCAGAACTAGAAACAGGGTGGCCACTATAGCATGGCCATAGAGGACAAAGCAGCTTGCCCTTGGGCCTGCCTTGTCCTATTGACTCCTGCTGAGAAGGCACTGCCACTGTTTGGCTCCAGGCCACCCATGGAGCTGCTGCTACTACTCCTGCTGTGGGGGAAGAAAGCACCGCCAAAAACACTGCCCTTGGCTTGCAACCACAATGGTTGTGTCCAGTGTTCTAGCAGGGCAGATGCATTGAGGGAAGCGTGGGTTACAACAGCTTAAAGCTGGAGCAGGTCATTACACAATGTTCCCACTGACTCTGAGCAGCAATAAGGTATCCAAGATGGAGAATGGTTTATAGTCTAGGTTAAATCTCTTTAAAGGCTTCTGTGATCCGTTTTATTCCCTGAAATCATGTTAATGTCATGATTTGTGCTGCTGTCTCCAGCTGATCTGGGCAGGGAGTCATCTTTTACAATGTTAATTATTAATAACTACAGTCATAACCGAGAAAGGGAAACATTGAAGGGTGATATACTAATCTGCACCCCACAAAAATTAAGTCAGGTATGAAGCTATTGAAGAGAGTCTTTAAAAATTGTGACAAAGGTAATAAGTGTCGATGTCCTTATTAGATGATTTCTGGTGGGAGCGGGAGGGTGTGGGGATAGACTAAGTTCTCCAGAAGGAGCTGGCCAACGGGAGTTTGACCAGGCTCCAATGAGTAAATGGACAACACAGATTGGGCTTAATTATTTTCTCTTTTGGGGGAGGGGGACGGGAGGAGGAAGGGCACAAGACTCGGAGGGTAGACCTGGGAGGAATAGGAAGTCAGTGTGATCAGGGTGAATTGTATGAAGTGCCCAAATATTTAGTAAAAGTTTTATGCTGGGGAGGGGCTAGAAGGAAAATCCCCTTTGGCTACAAACAGTAAGACTCTGCTTCTGAGACTAAGGTGACTTATAAGGTCCATGTATACCCAATTGTAACAAGTGGACTGCACTCAGCTCAGGCAGGTTAAATGACAAATCTCACAAAATTGAAGGAATTGTGATGTGGGAATGATTTCTTATTAATAAAGAAACTGCTTAGGCCCATTTCATAGGCCAACCCTTAGGTAGGCGGAGAAAACAGAACAGGATGCTGGGAGAAAGAAGCTGATTCAGTGAGTCGCCATGATTGTCCCACTCCAGGCAGATGCAGGTTAAGATCATTCCTGGTAAGCCAGCTTGTGGGCTGCACAGATTAATAGAAATGGGTTAGATCAATATGTAAGAGCTAGCCAATAAGAGGCTGAAACTAATGGGTCAGGCAGTGTTTAAAAGAATACAGTTTCCATGTAATTATTTCGGGGCATAAGCTAAGCTAGCCATGTGGGCGGCCGGGTGCAGGGGACGCAGCCTTGCCGCTCTTATTTCAACAGAATTGCAAACTCTCAAAAAAATTGAGACACCATCTGTATATGGGAGAATATGATTTATGTGTTTTGAACATTTTAGGAAAGTTTGTTGATTAAAAATTAAGATAAAACACAAATTAAAGAGAAATGAAAATTAAATGATCATTTGATTATATTTTAATTTTGGACCTTCAGCTGTAGCTAAAATTATAGCAGATGAAAGCATGAAACTACTATAAACAAAGAAATTCTCTGGATATCATAATAACATGAATAACTATAAAAGAAGTGTTCTTCTGATGTGTTACGTTGTCTACAGATAGGTAGATAGATGACAGATAAATAGATGGTAGATAGATAGATAGATAGATAGATAGATAGATAGATAGATAGATAGATATAGATAGATAGCAAAATAGACAATAAATGACACAATACTTGGGAATTTAAAGGTATTCATTTTGATAAAGTAAAGAAAAATAAAAATATATTAAAATTAAAATGATAGGGAAACAATAGGAAGCGGCCATCAGACAATAAGAAAAAAAACAGGGCTTTATTTAATGTTAGAGGACAGTGTGTTAGCCAGTATGAAGCTTGCTCAAAAGATTACCAAGAAAATCTTTCATATGACACAGCCACAACACTTTTGGGTATATAACTAAAACAATGTAGTCAGTTCAAAAGAGAAACCACTGCACACCCATGTTAATTATAGTGTAATTCCAAAAAGCCAGCCATGAAATCTGTCTAATATAAATTGCTCATAGATAAATATAATAAAACATTGAAGGGTTTTTTTTTCAATTGCAAATAACACAAAATTATTCTGCTATTAGGAAAGTGAAGACAACTGAAGATCATCATACTAAGTGGAACAGCCAGTTCAACAAAGATCAGCATCGTGTTTTGGTTTACATATACTTGTGCGGCTAGAAGAAGGGGGGAAATGAGAAAGAGTGGTAAGCAGCAAGTTGCAGAGCAATTTCCCTTGAAGAGAAACATGCCCTCCTGGAGGAAGAAGGCTGGCTCATGAGATTCTGGCCATAAATGAAACTTACAACCACAGAAAGCTGGGAAATCACAGAGGTCGCTCCAGAAGGATAGGCAAGCAGTGACCTGTGGCTGTAGAAGGAAAGGTCCAACCTGTGCACTGCCGGAGTTGCCTGCAGGACCTGCCAGGAGCTCTGGGTGCCACTTTCCTGAGTCACCACCCCTGCTGGGATGGGCTCTAGCTGAGAGCAGCTGCCTTTTAGTTACTCACACTCCTGTAAGGAACTGGAATAAACCCTGGTTCTGGGAGATGGCCTCTATGGGGAATGGTTATTTTGCTCTGTAAAAGGTGCCTACTTGGGGTATGTAGACTATATCCTGTTTCTCCAAATAACGCAAGGAAGTGTTTATGATCAAAGTACGTTATCTCTGTTGATTGAAAGTTTCAGTGAAATTCCTTACTTTGCACATTAATGTGTAATAGTGAAAATAAAATAAGACAGTAATCTAATTTAAAAATATTTCCTTGAAGATTATATTATTATAAATTAAAATTCCAGTAAAATTATTATTAATTAAAACTCCAGCTTGATTTGAAAACCTACCCAACATTGTTATTCCTGACAGAAATGAGGATTAGCACAACATATACAGACAAAAAAATATTTCTTTATAGTTTCCTGTAACAAAAATGGAATTTTTTCTTATGATTTGCCTGGTTCTATGTGTGCAGCTATTAAGAGCTCTCGTTGATGCTTTAGCATTGAAAAGGAAAATCAGTGTGCCACTGAAAAATGGTATTAGTAAAATCTATAATAATAATAGGATGAAGCCAAATTTTTAAAGTGTTGTTTCATAATTCCTCACTGGTTTTCTAGGGCAAATTTAGTTTCAGAGAAAGAAGGTAAATAATTTTCCCATCAATGTAAACCAGAAGAAACTCTGAGAATGTCAGTCAGAGACATCTCTATGAGCCATATGTGGTCAGTGATATGAGAAACTCTTGATGAATGAATGCTCTCTGGGCCATGGTGATCAAAACCCCCCTGTGCTTCAGCTCAATCAAAAGGCTATGAAAATATGACTAATATATGAGTAATAAAGACAATCTGAACATTATATGCACTAAGCTTCACTCAAAGGGCACACAAAAAATAATCTGGCATCAACACTGATATGTACGTGAGAAACCTAGACAACGAGGAGCCACACTGTATCAGTAAAAAGTCCAGACATAAGGTTCTGAGAATGAAATAACTTTTTATTTAATATTATACAAGTATTGAAGTAGATGAACTAGCTGGTAAAAGTGCTATCACCACAAGTTTGAGGACCTAAATTTAAATCTCCAGGAGCTACATAAAAGCCTGATGCTTATAAATCCAACATTCCTACGACGGGATGAGGGGTAGAGAGAGAGAAGAATCCCTTGCAACTTGGTAGTCACCTAGCTTGATGTGGTCAGGGAAAGAACAGTCAAGGGATTCCATATGAAACAAGGCAAAGAACCAACACCTATGGCTGCCTCCTGTCTTTTCCTGCACCCATATTCACATTCACGAATGGAGAGAGGGAGAGACAGAGACAGAGACAGAGACAGAGACAGAGACAGAGACAGAGAATGAATAAATCTAAATAGAAGTGACCAGTTTTAGAAAATGACAGCAAAGAACAATCAAAACCCTTGGTCTACTCTGACCCCACCCAATCAGGAAAGTTACTTAGACGCATACCACCCTAGTGTCTTTGAAATATCTAAGAAGGATAATCATTGCTAAATAACTTTAACTAAATAAAGCTTGAAATAAAATTGACAGTAAAATAATGTGATTTTTTTTCCACAAGTTTTTAGAGACACAGATTTAATAGGATTTGTGGAATTTCCCACTGTTTCATGTCTCTTCTCAGAAACAGATTGTTGAATGGATTTACTCATTAACAGAAATCTCCACAGGCCAGTGCCACACAATGATAAATGTGCAGAGGAAGAAAGAATGGGAGAGTAAATTGAGTTTAAAATTTTATGATATGCATATCAAAATTAAGAGATAGTTACCCATATGTCCAAAAACAATGCCATGTTTCTTGACAGTATTAATAAAGTCCCACTCATTCAATACATCATGGAAATAATCACTTTGACTGTCTTTTCTCTGCATCAGTATTATTTAGAGCTTACATGAATGTCCTCATTATGGTCTTCAAAATATATATTACATTATGACTACTAGCTTAAATAACAAGTAAAAGACAGAGTACCACATACCAATCACTCTCCCAGTTTCAACATTTAGATTAAGATTAGCCTGGTAAGATAAAATATATGATTATCTTTTTTGCCATTTGTCAAGCATGTGTCACATAGGTTCAGCGTCTCCACTTACAAGCTTTATTTTTATGCCTATGCAAGAGTATTCACAGGGCAAATTGCTAGTTTTCTGCGAGACAGAACCTTAACCATCCCTAGACATCAATAATCCTCCAGTCAGGCAAAGTTATGTCAAAGTATTATCATAAAATAGAAATGACAACGTCTTCTGGAAATTTTTGCTTTCGTGTTTTCCCATCTATTTCTTCGTGCGATTTGACACAGGAATGTGATGGCATTTATGCCTTTTCCTCATCCATTTGCTTTGCCGTACTCCCAGATACAAGTTGGTCTCAGCCACCTGCTATTCAGATTCACCACACTCAACTTGTATCTTACGGACTAGAACGAGGAATCCTGACACAATCATTCTCAACTGCTTTCCGTTGTCAGGGTCATCATCACAAAGGGGCTGATTTCATCCAAATTTAGAGGGAAAGTAACAGAGGATAATTCATAGGCAAAAATTATTCATCTAGCACATTTGAAGTTTATTGAATCTAAAAGGACTATTCTGGTCCCGTTTTTTTTTTTTCACAAAATTCCATTATGCAAATCCAGATATCGAGACATATTATAGAGCCAATGTATTAAAACCATAAAGTGATGATGTCACAGAAACAGACTTGTGGACCAAGTCAATGAAATAAAAGATGCATGAGTACTTGTGACTTCAGACATAACATATTTGACAAAAGGGCAAAATGCATGTCCTGGATAAAAGACAACATCTTCAATACATTGTTCTGAGAAAACTGGATGTCTAGATGCAAAAAAAAAAAAAAAAGAAAAGAAAAGAACAAAGAAACTCAACACTGTATCTATCACCTTGTACAAAAATTAGCTCATATCAAGGACTTCAATTTGAAACCTGAAATGCTAAAACTGTCAAAAATAAATAAATAAAAACACTTGCAGTACCTACAACATAAGTATAGGAATATATTTTGTGAAAGGGACTCCAACTGCCCAGGAATGAAGGTAAACAATTAACATAAAAATTAAAAGTTTCTGTACAGCTAAGAAAATAATCAATGAAATGAAGAAGAAATCCACAGAATGGGAGAAAATTGTTGCCAGCTATACAACTGGCAGAAGGTAAAAAGTAACCACGGCCATGAAATACCTCAAAAAGTGTCCATCTTTTTTAGAAAATAAAAAAAAACTGAATTAGAATAACTTTGAGATACCATGTCCTCCAAGTCAGAATGTCTTAAGATTAGCAAAAGCACTGGCAACAAATGCTGTCAATGCCGTAGTCCAAGAACAATCCTCATTCACTGCAGTTCTCGGTGCAAACGGGTGCAGCCGCTTTGGAAATCAATAGAGAGAATCTTTAAATAACTAAAAATAGATCTTCCAAATGACCCAGTTATTTCACTTCTTGGCACATACACAAAGCAGTTTCTCGCATCCACGGTCTTGTGATAGTTTTATTTTCTTTGAACCATAGGAAAAATAAAATGAAGCAGTCCACATATACATATTTAAACAGGTTAGCCTGGATTTCATGAACACCTTCTGTAAACACATGTGCCATTTTGTTAAAATACGTTAGTATATCCTTATCATCAATTAAAAATAAAGTGGTATAAATAATTTTCTACTTCTAATTATAACTGTATAACACCAGTGATCAATTTTTAAATCTGACTCCAACAGACCAGAGATCTGACCTTTCATTATGGTCCACATATTATTCCTGCAAGAAAGATGTCACACACACAATTCCACTTATATCAAAATATGAACGTATTTGGAAATAGCTCCATTACAGACGGGATTGGGTGAAACAGCCTCAGATGGCAATTAAATGAGCTCCTATTCCAGTGTGATGGATTAGCATCCAAAAAGAAGATGGCTGTGTGAAAACAGATACACACCGTGAGAGCAAGTAATAATGAAGACGGGGGCTATAGTTGCACATTGAAATCCAAGAGACAACGATAATTGACAGGAAACATAAAGAAACTAGAGGAGGCATGGAATGAATCCCTTTGTTTCGGTTGACGTTAGTTTTTCAAACATCCAGTCTCTACAACTACAAAACAATAATTTTATATTGTTTTGCGCTATTCAACTTAAGACACTCTGCCACGCCATCCCTAAAAATTGAATATACCCAATGTCAAAATTTATTTTTATAAATGAAAAATATAGATGTTCAGCTGGTACAAGCAAACAGAGATGCACAATGTAAGACATAGGCGCATAAAGCTTTCCTTGCAACACGGGGGACATTGCAGCTAGGGTTTAAAGAAATCTATGAGATGTCAGTCATCACATTCAGAATATTGATTAGAACCACTCACTCAGTTCCATTATCAACTATAATATTTTAGTACCTCTGGACATTTTCCAAGTAGCAATGCCCCATAATTTCCTAAATCTCAGGTGTATGTAGTGCACTTATCTAAAGAGTTATGCTGGTCCTATTAGTATTAGTAGTAGCACTCCACAGACAAAGATTCACTACTTGACACAGTGTTAAATCATGGCTGGGAGAGCAGTCATCTGCATGTCGATAAATTAGGGTTGTTTCTGTAAGATGGGGTGAAAATAAATTATAGTCCCAATGTTTAGACATCTTCCTAAATAACAAAGTAATAATACTATTTTACACTTATTGTGTATATTACAATTGATTTTCGGGTCTCTTTTGGTCTATTAAAGCAGAGGGTAAGCTTTGCATGATGGTGCACACCTTTAATTCTAGAAATTGGTAGGCAGCATAAGGCAGATGTCTTGGTTGAGAGCAGTTTGGTGGACAGAGTAAATTCCTGGACAGTTAGGGCTACACAAATAAACCCTGTCTTAAAAAATTATAAATAAATAGATAAGTAGGTAGGTAAATAGATAGATAAATGATAGATACATAGATAGAAAAGCTTTAAAAATAAAATGAGACATGAGTGTCAATCTCCTTATGTGCAGGGTATCTTGCTCTGTTTATGCTCCTTTGAGTCCTAAAGCCATGTAAATGTTTTATATTTTGTCATAGAAACATTTTTGCTATTCTTTGCTTTTGTCATCTTGAGCAAGTTAAATAATAATTCTAAAATCAGTTTTTGTTTATATAAAGTTGGTATTACCCAGCCCTAGCTCCCAGTTAAATTTGCACATTAAATGAAGTCCTGTAAATCTCCCAATGTGTGTGCTAAATGACGTGTTCTTCATCATCTTGGGTACTTTCTTCTATTTTCATGCTGTTTTTCTCGCTCCCACTGTGCTACCCCAAGCCATGGTTACCTGACAGTAAATAGCATTCTCAGTGTTGGAACTTCGAACTTCACTGAAGGTATTTTTTCAAGAATAATAATCCATCATGATTTAATTTTAGAAAAATTGTTGTAGAAGTATTCTTTTCATGCTCCCTCTCCTTCTGCTCCTGATTTGGACCATGAGATCTGTCCAGTGCTCCAGTGTGCGTCTCTGTCTCTGTCTCTTTTCATCACCTGATGAAGGTTAATATTCAGGAGGATGCCTATATGTTTTTCTTTGGGTTCACCTTCTTATTTAGGTTCTCTAGAATCACTAATTATAGGTTCAATGTCCTTTATTTATGGCTAGAAACCAAATATGAGTGAGTACATCCCATGTTCCTCTTTTTGGGTCTGGCTTACCTCACTCAGGATAGTGTTTTCTATTTCCATCCATTTGCATGCAAAATTCAAAAAGTCCTTGTTTTTTACTGCTGAGTAGTACTCTAATATGTATATATTCCATACTTTCTTCATCCATTCTTCCATTGAAGGGCATCTAGGTTGTTTCCAGGTTCTGTCTATTACAAACAATGCTACTATGAACATAGTAGAACTCAGGACCGCGAGGGGTACACCCACACACTGAGACAATGGGGATGTTCTATTGGGAACTCACCAAGACCAGCTGGCCTGGGTCTGAAAAAGCCTGGGATAAAACCGGACTCGCTGAACACAGCGGACAATGAGGACTACTGAGAACTCAAGAACAATGGCAATGGGTTTTTGATCCTACTACACGTACTGGCTTTGTGGGAGCCTAGGCCGTTTGGATGCTCACCTTTCTAGACCTGGATGGAGGTGGGCGGTCCTTGGACTTCCCAAAGGGCAGAGAACCCTGATTGCTCTTTGGGCTGACCAGGGAGGGGGACTTGGTTTGGGGGAGGGGGAGGGAAATGGGAGGAGGACAGAGGAAATGGGAAGAGACAGAAATCTTTAATAAATAAATTAAAAAAAATAAAACTACGTAATGTAATGAAAAAAATATTCTTTTCATTAATAGATAATCATACCAAGAATTAATATGCCAGAAACATATTTAAATATGTTATAAAAATACATAGCAATGTAATTCATTGTAACATTGAAGGCTATCTAATTGCCAAATGACAAGTATTCAGTCCTAAAGAAGAACTTTGACTTTTATTAAAGTAATCACCGTACATATATTTACAATCATTTTACATTATTTTAGTTATTCATATTTAACAATGTTGTGAAAATATGAAATGAAGGCTCCAAAAATTAGAAAACCATATTTAACATGCATACCACCATGAAGAGCATGGCCAAAGTCATACTGTACTGTTCTGGTCTGCCTGGGAAATGAATCGCTTCTTGATCCATAGTATTTATTCCATATATGCTACCCACTAGGCAATCACCTAGAAATTGTCTCCCTTCTTAGCTTGACCACAGTGTTTCTGCAATACTTAGACATAGGATTCAGTATGAGCTTTAGTTTCAGTAGATAAGAGTTGAATAGATAACGGTCTCACATTTTGAAAAAATGTTGTATACATGTGACATCATGTGCTTACTTAATTCTAGTTCTAGGTTTGTATTTGTATAATCTCATATCATGTCTTCCAAAGTGTTAAAGATTTTACCTTGACTTAGAAGCTGGAGATTTTAATGGTATTCAAATTCATAAAAAATCATCTAGATCTTATTTTTTAAAAAACGACAGCCTAATTAAATCTCCAAAAAGAAATGGAAAATCCCTTATGTCTTAGAATAGCTTATGTTTCAGCCTCTACCAAGTTTATAAACACCCTCTGAATATTTTCACACTGTGTAATTGTGTTATGTAGGAAAAGCAGTTCTTTTTACCCTTAATTGTCTTCATATGTATGTGAACCATATGGCAAGCTACTGAGGATCACTAAACAGTGGAGTTAATGTTCTTTTTATTTATATAATCTCAAGAAGATTAAACAATAGTAATCTCAATAATATAGAGTAAATTTGTGTCTAGTCTATCAGTTCAGAAAGATTCCTGAGAAAGCACTGGTCCATGGAAGGTTAGCTTAGAGCTTTGTTCTGTAAAGAATGGCTTCTTGGAAAAGGAGGATCAAGCACAAGATATGCGTACGATTTCATGACTCTGACTTAAGTGAGCCCTTCCATTAGATGGCTTGTTTGAAAACAGTTCAAATCTGTGGAATATTTCATCACTGTGACACTCAGTGTGATGAGTTTGTCAAAATGATCTTTGAGAAGTAGGTGGACTTGAGTAGTTGAAATCTAGGAGAATTACAGCATTCTGTCTGATTCCAATGACATTCTTAGAAATGTGTCACTTGTACCTTTATTTCCAGGAAGCATAGACTACTAGTGAATCATGTTAAATTTGTAGACTTATAAATATCACAGAGTTTTAATTCTTGCATGCTTAATAACAATACACTGAGAAACAATCTGACCAATTAGTGAAATCATAACATTTTTTTCACCAGTAAGAAACCATAATCATTTCTAGAAATGCCATATTGGTGAGATAAAATATCATGCAAGCAGTTACTCAGGAAATAAGATAAAGAGCCATAATTTGATAGCTAAAATATAAAAAGAACTAAGTGTATGTCATGAGAAATCACAAAGCTAGCAAAATATTTCTTATAAAGATTTTTACAAGTCTCTTCTTCCAACATTTCAGAATCTTTTCTCATTAACTTTGATAAAGTACTCAAAATTAATTTCTGTAGTTGTAACAACCATTGTCTGTATATTACTTAGTTATGCAGATTTTTTTTATACTTAGTTTTTCTAATATCGGTATGCAAAACATGTGATGACATTTCATTTCATGATTTATGTGTATGTCGTCTGTGTGTGTGTGTGTGTGTGTGTGTGTGTGTGTATGTGTACAGGTGTCCACATGCAGAAGTCAGAGGACATGCTTGCCTGTTACGTTTTACCTTCCACCTTCCTTGAGACACAGTCTCTCTCACTGATGGGTATACAAGGCTAGTGGGCGCATGAGCTCCCTGTGATTTCCCATTTCTCTGCCCCCTAACTCCCTATTGCAGCCTAATTGGATTATGGACTAATGCTACTCCATCTATCTTTTTACATGGATCTGAACTCAGATCATGAAGCTTGCCTGATAAGTACTTCACCTTCTGAAGCACCTTCCTAGGCCATGGTAGAATCTTAAAATTATTGTTAACTTACTACTATGCATGAAGACCTTCAAGCTCCCCCAAATGACAATATTAATAAGTTTGTGAAACAAATATTTGCATATTTATTTCAGCAATAATTATTTTATGACTCAGCATTAAATACTTTTGAAGAAAATTTGAAATTATCAATAGAAAATTTGTTGATATGGCTTTTCCAATATAAACTGCTCATTTCAGTAGTACAAAATATGGTATTAATATATTTATATACTAAAGGAAAATATTATTGTACAAAGTTAAAACACAAATATTTTGTTACAAAGGAATATGAGTTTTACTTGCTAATTTACTCATTAAGTTGATCTATGGCTTCAGTTAGACTGTTATTTGAATCCCTAGAATACTGAATATATCTTTAAAGTATATACTTAAAGATGGGTCAACATTAATTCTGACTGCAAGTTGGAGTTCTATTGCTGCAAAGCTGTGATTTTTAAACTTTCTACAAAGAAATTGTCATTTAGATTTCACTTTTCCAACCACATTTCATGTTTACTTATACCTGTGCATTTGCAATCTTTCGCATCCATTCTTGACTTTAAGAGAAGCCACTTTAAGTTAAAGCACTTAAATATATCTACTTGAAGGGGAAAATTGCCTAACTTAGTTCTCTTTGGTGTGTGCTCTGCATCTACCTAAATGATAAATCTCTCCAGGAGCCACAAAGAAAAGGTTTTTACAGGTGATCAAACGCCAATCATAAAATTTCATGCCATTTAAGTTACATTTTACCCACTGATACTACTTTTTATAATACACACCTTCAAGTATAAAAGTAAGATTCTACCATCTTTTTGCATATAAAGTAACTTTTGTCTATTATTTATAATTATTGGTATAGTGTTAGTGTTTTTGAGTGGTTCTCAGTGTAGTAATTGGAGCGGAGGGGCTGCTCCCCAGTACCCCGCTGCCCACAAGGCTAGCTTTACCCGAAATAATTACACGGACACTGTATTCATTTAATCACTGCTTGACTCTTTAGCACTAGCCCTTTTCTCGGCTAACTCTCGCACCTGGACTAACCCATTTCCAAT